>NC_090443.1:646263165-646566196 GCF_031143425.1 Pleurodeles waltl | reverse complement strand
GCTGTGTGTCGTTTCTGGCACGCTGTGCGTCAAATTTCACAGCACAAGTAGTCCTTCTTGAAGAGATGAAGTCTTTTGTGTCCTGAGACTTCAGGGAACAGGAGGCAAGCTCTATCCAGGCCCTTGGAGAGCACTTCTTCACCTCAGCCAGAGAGCAGCAAGGCAGCAGGGCAACAGCAAGGCAGCAGTCCTTCACAGAAAGCAGTCAGGTGAGTCCTTTGGGCAGCCAGGCAGTTCTTCTTGGCAGGATGCAGGTTCTGGTTACAAGTTTCTTCTCCAGGAAGTGTCTGAGTTGGTAGGGGCAGAGGCCCTATTTATTTACCCAAATGTGCCTTTGAAGTGGGAGAGACTTCAGAGAGTGGCTTAGAAGTGCACCAGGTCCCCTTTCAGTTCAATCCTGTCTGCCAGGGTCCCAGTAGGCGGTGTGGCAGTCCTTTGTGTGAGAGCAGGCCCTCCACCCTCCCAGCCCAGGAAGACCCATTCAAAATGCAGATGTATGCAAGTGAGGCTGAGTATCCTGTGTTTGGGGTGTGTCTGAGTGAATGCACAAGGAGCTGTCAACTAAACCCAGCCAGACATGGATTGTAAGGCACAGAAAGATGTAAGTGCAGAGAAATGATCACTTTCTAAAAGTGGCATTTCTAAAATAATAATATTAAATCAAACTTCACCAGTCAGCAGGATTTTGTATCACCATTCTGGCCATTCTAAATGTGACCTTTTTTTCTCCATTCAGCTCAGCAGCTACCACTCAAGTAATGTATGAGGGCAGCCCCAATGTTAGCCTATGAACGGAGCAGGCCTCACAGCAGTGTAAAAAAGAATTTAGGAGTTTTACACTACCAGGACATGTAAACCACATAGGTACATGTCCTGGGTTTTGCTTACATAGCACCGTTTAGGCTTGGCCCATACTTTTAAACGCCAGGTCGAATTGGCAGTGAAAGTGCACACACAGGCCTTGCAATGGCAGGCCTGAGACAAGGTTAAGAGACTACTTAAGTGGGTGGCACAATCAGTGTTATAGGCCCACTAGTAGCATTTAATCTACAGACCTTGGGCACACATAGTGCCCTCTATCAGGGACTTATAAGTAAATTTAATAGTCCAATTGGGTATGATCCAATGTCACCATGTTTAAAGGGAGAGACCATATGCACTTTAACACTGGTTAGCAGTGGTAAAGTGCACAGAGTCTTAAAACCAGCATAAACAGTGTCTAAAAAGTGGAGGGAGTCAGGCAAAAAGTTAGGGGTGACCACCCTAAGGCTATCAGGTCTAACATCCAACTTTTGCATGGAGTGGCCATTGGCCACACCTTAAGTCATCCAAACTACATGTAAAAAAAAAGGGGGATTATAACTCGCACACTTGAAGTCATATTGGTTGGACTTCCAATTTGCACAATGTTTATGCTAAAAACCCATAGGGAAACCCCCATATGGGCTTGTCTAGAAAAACACCTATTTCACCCAAACTATGCCCAAACTAGTCCCTCTGGTAGCCCTATACTACATTCCTCCAGGTACGCTGGGGACCGAGCCCATAAATGAACATGCCTAATGACTGCGCTACACCAACATGCTCCACTGTGGTGGATCAGGTCTATCAGCATTAGAGGGGAGAAGGCTGACTGAGCGACAATGAGGAAGAAGGGAATACTACATGTAGAAGATTTGATGGAAGGCTGTGGCTTTCTCTCTTTTGACTTAGTAGCACTCAAATATGGGTTCACAACATTGGCACTATACCCATCTTCAACACAGTTTATGGTCACTATTAGGCAAATGGCCTTTCACACTGGAGACAGATCCATTCTTCCAGATACCACACTGTAAAAATACTTCAAGGGGACTTTGTCAGGACTTTAACCCACACTTACTGCGGCTCCTTTACCCAGGCCTGGAAAGGCTCAGGGAGAGGGGCCACATACCTCCCGCATCTTACAAAAATAATATATGGGTGTCCCAGCTAGGCTCTGGGACACGCACAGTAAATATTGTTTAAATACAAGTGAATACTTAATGAGCGGCAAGTGGTGAGACGGGGCCACTCATCTGAAAAGCAGAATGTCTGCAGGGGCGATGATATGCCCTGACCTCCTGGAACACCTCTCTGCACTTCCTGGTGGAAACAGAAACCCTAGCAGGTGTCCCAGAAGGAAAGGGGGAGTGGAAGAGAAAAAGACAAAACACTGCCACGTCTTGCCGGTCCAGCCAGGCACCCTGTATCTTCGGGGGGCAGGTCATTGTTGACGGAGTGATAGTAGGATTTGTGCACTCAACTTCCTTGAAACTGAATCTCTCTTTCCCACATGGGCATGGGAACGGTAAAAGAACACTGGGATGCTCCAGCACTTTTCTTGGATAATAATAACTGTTGGCACAATTACTAACACTTCATTACCAAAAAAACAAAATGAGTACCATAACAATAAGTACTGCAACACTAGGGCTGGCTTCATAGAGATTCACTGTTGCACACTATAATTAGAACTGTGGTTGTACTTATCATGCACAAGAATGACAAACAAGGGCATTAATTATATCACATATAACTTTCCTGCATGCATAAGGTTAAACTAAAAGGAACAAAAACAATCCAAGAAATACAATTGTCCACTCCAGGTTTAAACAGTTACAGTTTCACAGTTTGATTTAGTTTCACTGTGTGTGTGAAAAAACCTTCAAAAGCCAATTCCTTAAACCTGAAACACAGGCATGAATGACACAATTTAAATCCAAAAGTTATGCTATTAGAGAAAGAAAAGTCACGTAAATGCTCTTTTAAAATTGCACTGTCACTTTTTGTAGTACTTGAGCTCAAGTAGATTTCCTGAAGCAGATTTAGGCAAGTAACTTCAATAATAATGTAGAATATTCAGAAATGCATTTGTCTCTGCCAAAATACGAGGTCCAAAATACACCAGCTGTTCTAGGAAAGCACGGTGCTGAAAGAACAAACTCCCTGGAGAATACTAGTCACTTAGCTGCAGTCTTTTCCGGAGTGCTTGAGGAATGCCTGGTGTCAGCTGGTACAGGAATGAAGAAAATAATTGCCTCAAAAGTCCTGAATATGAGGATGATAGCAGGGGCTGGACTGCCAAATAAGATGCTGAGACCAGGAAGCAAAACAAAGCCAAGCAGGGAGGCATGCTTCACTCTGCTACTTATAGCCAATCAGGAAAGCAGTTGAGTTTCCACATGTGGATGAGTCACCACACCTAATTAGAAGCACATGTCTACACCACACCCAATTAGAAGCACATGTCTACAACTGCTCACATTAGCAAACAAGCATTGATAAAACTAATTGTGTAACACAGCACATTATGTTTACTTAGAAACATGAAGGTTTAACCAAGAACAGAGATATGATTTAGCCCTCATCCCTGGGGATGCTGACAGATAACTCAGGAGGCATCTTGGGGGTTCCTGACAGCAAGAACCACTCATTTATTATTAATTGCTCTTTTGAAGGAGCACCCCATAATGTCCTGAAGAGGTATTGTTTATTTATTTTTTAAGCTTGGTGTCATCCCTATCAAATGGAGGGACAACACCAAGCTTTTTTCAATGTTGTTGGGCCTGCAGGAATTCCAGAGGGCCTGCAGCAACTATAAAAAAACAGTTTCCTGGGTCATTGAATCCATGACACCAGAAGTACTTTATTTGAATCTCCCAGGGGCCACCATCTCCAGTAGGAGAAGAGAATGATGTAATTTGAGTTGCCATCAATGACAGCATCAATGATATAATTTAACATGTTATGAGTAACGTAATATCTGAGGTCATACGCAGTGCAGGATGAGGTACAAGTTATTATTATTTCACTGCGCTACATATATTTCTTTTTCACTGAAAAAATAATGCTTATATTATGTGATTACTACTTTGGTAATAGGACTGCATGTTTAGGATGGCAGCTCAGCCAAGCGTGGGATTCTAAATGCAACTCACGCCATTAACAACTGTTGGCCTAACTCCTGGCTAGCTCACAGTTCCTCACCCAAACCTCTAAACTTGTCAATAAAAAAGGTGATTATGGCAACCTGAACATGACACTTTGACTCCTCATTGAAGTTGTGGAATTAGATTGTACCGCTTTGGTTCAGTTGCTCACACATGCCAAGTCGAGACACAAGATGAGAAATAGGTTTATAATACATTTATTGAAGCAATTGCATTCTGGTATAAAACATGGGTTGTGATAATTAGGCAGATGAAACAAAGGAAAGTAACCAACATTAAAATCAAGAGGAAGATAAAGAACCCCATCATGTTAGGTGTAGTTCTAGATGTTGTAGAGATTCCTGCAAAACCGTGTCTACAACTGAATGCACAGTGGTTGAAACCCTCTGCTTGGCCCAATCAAAGGGATTTGCCCTGGTCCCATACCTAGATTGAATAGCAGGGGTCTGCCTGTTGTGTAGATGCAATTCTCTCAGGAGGCTGAGAAGTCAGCACCAGCAAAGCCATCTATCATGTAACATGAGGCCCAGGATGCTCATGACCAGAATGCTCTGTACCATCCTTGGGTCAGTGTGTACTTTATATAATAACCCACACAATATTGGGATCACAGTTCTGATGTAATGCTGTGTCTCAAAGATGGAAGTTGGTTCCTGGACTGGCAATATGAGTTAGCAGTTCATGCAGGGCATGTAACAGCCTTGGACAATGATTATAGACTATATGTAGTGCAAAGGCTAATTAAATGTGTAATGCAATCCTTGCCGTCCTAGAATGAAGCAGCTGATAAAATATGTAAAAGCCATCACTAAAAAGCAGTCTTGCTAATCAAGAATAAAAATGTGTATAAATGTCTGAACAACGCACAAACCGTAAAACTAAGCTAAAATAGGGATGCCAAGCTTGGGAACTAAAAGGTTCTTCACAACACTTAAAATTATGATATAGATTAAGTGTGGTAAATAGATACAAGTTAACATTATCATCACCATGTTAGATGTCATCTTATGTGTCACATCCATTAGTCTTGTTAAGTTACATATTCATAAAAGTTATATGTGCATCATTGAGGCCCCATAGTATCATCTGCACTTAAGAGGTCACAGAGGGGGTCATTGCAACCTTGGCAGGCGGGCGGCTTCCAATGCAGCTGCACTCTCGTCGTGGCCATTAGGAGATCCCCGCTGGGCCGCAACACAGGATCCGGCTCCAAATGGAGACGGCGGTGTTGCGGCTGTGCGACAGGTGCAGTTGCACCCATCGCGCTTTTCACTGTCTGAACAGCAGACAGTGAAAAGTTGCACGGGGACATGGCAGGGGGCCCCTGTACTGCCCATGCCAGTAGCATGGGCAGTGCAGGGGCCCCCAGGGGCCCGCGACTCCCCTTTCCGCCAGCCTTTTCATGGCGGTTCAAACCGCCATGAAAAGGCTGGCGGGAGGGAGACTCATAATCCCCTGGGCAGCGCTACCCTGGAGGATTACTCCCGCCGGGACAAAAGTGGCGGGAAACCGCCGTTCCCGGCGGTGCGACTGTGGCGCTTCTGCCGCGGTCGTAATCCTCCATGGAGCACCGCCAGCCTGTTGGCGGTGCTTCCTCCAAAACAGCCCTGACGGTCGAAGACTGCCAGGGTTGTAATGACCCCCATAATGTGTTAAATCTGAATATTAGGGCTGAGGTTTACTGAATACTCATGCAACGCAGCACAGCAGCCCAAAAGCTACACTGCATTGCGTGAGCAAGAAAGAGCAGGAGAGTGTCATTTTTACAGAGATATGTTGCTCTCCTCCCCTCTCTATAGTGTCAGCGGACAGTCAGACAACAGTGTGCCACACACACACCTTTGCTCTATAGTGCGAAGGTGTCTGTATGAGTCTAGCATAGGTTTGGACCAACTCTAATGCTTTTCCTGCCTTGTATGTGTCTTGTACAGTGTAGCACACATGCACAGTCAGAAAAGAAAGGATGCATGAAAGCACTTCTCTTTGATAGCATCTATTTGAAATGGGCATTATGTTCATGGTGCAAAATCCTGTCTGCTGTTTTTAGTAAATAGGATTTTGTGTGACAAACCATGGGTGGTTTCTTGGAAACTCCCATGCATCATTTATTGACTGCCCCCTGGTGCTAAGTAGTGCAAAGCAGCACCATGCACATCTCTGCATTACGTTCAAGTAAAATCCAACACAAAACAAGTTTTGCACTGGAAAGTAATTTGGAAAACAACATTTTGTGTCAGTTTGCATCTCTTCTATAATTCAAACATGGCAAAACATTTTAGTTAGTATACGCCTTGGTTTGTTCAAATGATTTATGTATCAAAGTAACATATGAATAATTGTGACACAACATTGTCATTCCCATGTTAGAGACTACATCATACATTAATTGCCCATCCTATATCTCCAAAACAGGACATCAAAATAAAGTTTATTATGTGACATGCGCATCATTGTGACAAGATCATGACATCTTTTCATTAAAGATCACAATGTTGATTATGTATTCGCTTTTCCATCTCATATCTATGAATTGATATGTCTTCTGGGTTGTCTAGTTCAGCTTGGTTTGTGGAGTGCATCTTTTATTCCAGGGTTTATTAAATATATTTTCTCCCATATTACTATTACATTCCTTTGAAAGTGCCACAATCTTTTATCAGTTCATCTTATACTCAAGATTGTGGCTCTGTTTTCAGATTGATATCTAAAAGTACAAGTGTTAAAAAAAAGTGTGAGAAACCTGAGCTTGTTGTATATGTCCCCTCACTTTTTGCCCCCTTTTTTTATTGAGACTGATGTTTTCTGACTCTGAATGTGCCCTGGACTCTGCTAACCAGGCCCCGAGACAGTGGTCTGTGTAAAAAGGTTTATGGTAATTAGGTATGATTCCAATTGGCACTGACAACTTACCTATAAGCCCATAGTATCTGATAGGACTGGAAGGGGAGTGTTAGGGAAAGTTAGCCACACCAGTGTATGGCTTTAACCAGACCTGAACCTCCAGGAGAGATTTTCTCAATTTCTTAGATTTTTGTGGAGCAGTTCGTTTTAGGACAATGTTATGCCACACTTTGAAGGAAGTTGTCATACCTTAGGATGGCACCCTGCATCCCATTAGTCAGGGGTGCCACCCTGTTTGTCACCCCAGAAGCATGGATGCATATGGGAGGGCTGCCAATCAACTGAGATCCCTGCCTGCAAACATCAAGAAGAAGAAGGAGTAACTCTGCTGAATCCCTGGTCTGCACCAGGAAGGACTGTACTCATGAGGACTGCTTCTGCTGCACACTCTGGGATTCACAAAAGAGGACTTTGCCTTGCTTTAAAGCTACAGAGTTGAATCCCTGAAAGCAACAGGTATAAAAGAGCTGCAAAAGGTAAACTGCACCAACTACTGCAAGAAGAGCTCAGAGGACCATCGTCCAGTGACCTTTAAGGATTTAACCAGGTGCATTGTGAGAACTGTAGTCCTAACTCTCCAAGGAGCAAATCAGATCTTCTGGCCCCCTGGCTGGTGTTGTGGCCCCTCAAAGAGCCAAAAGAAACAACCGGAGAAGAAGGACTGCCCTGCTGGACCCTGGACTGCACAAGAGAGGACTGCACTCATATGCACTCACAAGATTTCACAACAGAAGGAATTAGCCTGTCTTAAAGGATAAGGAGTGGACTCCCTGATTAGCAACAGGTAGAAAAGTGCTAGAAGGGAAACCTGCAACAGCAACAACAAGGACAACTCCAGGTGATAAGTTTCACCTGGATTCTACTTATATTGACCAGGTGCATTCTGTGAGTTGTATTTTCAGAGCCCAAGAGGCAAACCAGAGCTTCTGAACCCTTAGCTGGTGCTGTGGACCACTCTTCTGCATCAAGAAACACTCTTGGAAGTAACTGTAAAAGTGGTACATCACAGGTGGCCTGAACTCTTGACTTTGTCTCGGTGCAGCAAGACCTTTTTAACCCTTCAAGCGCTATTTGCTTCTAAGCATTAGTTTTACTTTTAATATTTAAAAAATCACATCTTTGGTCCCCTACATTAGCTTTTGGTCATTTTACTGTCATTTTAAGGATAAAAATATTTCCTATTTTTATAAACTAGTGTTGGATTTTTATTATGTGTTGTGTTTTACTTATTTACTGTTTTGTTGATATTAAATTATTTACACACCTTTCTCCTAGATTAAGCTTGAATGCTCATGAGCCAAGCTATAAGGGGTTGATCAAGGATTAATTTATTGAGACTTTGATTGGACCTTATGTGTACTTGTGGTTGTATTAGAAAATGTAGGTATCTACCTGCCCTTATTATAAACCACATTCCAACATAAATACACAGAGAATAGTATAGATTATTCTAACATGCCAACAGTTCATTTGGTCTGCAAAGTGTGTGAATCAATTTATGTATGTCTTAAATCTCATTAACAGACAGTGCTTCATCATCCAAATCATTGAACAGTTTCAAAGAAGAAAACATGTATATTGTTTCTTCCTTTTCTTGCTTTTAAGCTTGAAAACTAAAAGAACCACCTATATCTTTGTATGTTTCATAAATGTGCATGCAGCACACATTTTAAGTTGTGGCTCCATGAATGTTCTGTACCCAATACTAATCAGCCTTGATTGTTGTTTCCTGAGCTCCAGCACTCGGTTAACTCCCCTATGATGGGGATCGACATCTCTGATTCCATAATATCTCTATTCACAAGATCTCCATTATGTTGATCCCAGAAATGTTTTGAGATCAGATAATTATTGACCGTATTCCTGATGGCTCTTAAATGTTGCAAAATTTCTAATTTTCATTTTTTCATTGCACTTCCAATATAATTTTTGTTGCAACTACATCCAGTACATAAACAACATACTCTGTTTTTAAATGGTATTCATTTATATGTATTCTCTTGCTTTAAAATGGTACGTACTCTTTATGATTTGACACCTAGGTACATGTTTTGCATGTCCCTCAGCTTCAAAATACTCATATCCATTAGATAGCCAATTACCTGATTGTTTATCAGTTTCAGAATGTTGTTTTGTTAATAAATTCCAAGGAAATGCAGTATTGCTTGTTTGAGGCCCCTAAAAGTCTTTAAGATGTTTATTATGATACAACAGATTTCGATTTTTATCCAAATTTTCATTAGATTTGTTTGGTGTTCCTCATTGGATTCCATAATGAGTCTCAATTGTGAGTCATTTTCCTTTCTTTGTCTTCCTTGTGTTTAGGGTTACCACCTACCCGATTGACTAACATATCTTTTCTGCCTTTTGGTATGCAACATATAATTCTGCTTTTGGATACTCTCACAAAGTGAATCTTCCATTCACAAATGATGCTTCAATTTCAAAAGTACTTTCAGAGGAACATATCCGTTGAGCCATCAACAGTTGGCCATATTGAATGTTCCATTTTAATGTTTTTGGAAAACACTATTTGTGCGCAATATACATTTGCCAACTGTAGTCTTTCTGAAGATCTTTGTACATAATTCTCCCCCTTCACATACAAATTTGTATCAAAATAATCCATATTTGTTTTACACCAATTAGTGGAGAATCTGATGTCAAATGTATTCATAGGCAACATTTGTACATATTACTCCAGACTACTTTGGTCCCCATTCCATATCTAGTATGTCATCCATAACACTACAAGGAAGATTTAACAACATTTTGTGCTGTGTTTGCATCACAAAACTGACAGAAACCAGCACAATTATTTTTTATTACATTCTTTCCAGCACAAAGCTTGTTTTATCCTGGAAATTGCCTAAAAGTAATGTAAAGTAGCTGGAAGTGCTGTTTTGCATTAATTAGCATCAAGGGGGTGTTAAATTGGCGTCCTCATGCAAAAAAATGTTTTTGTTATGTAAAGCCTATATACCAAACATGTGAGACAGGGTTTTGCCTCACAAATCAAAACCATTTGAAAGCAGACATTAAAAGGAGATAAGTTGTCATTTCTCTTTTCTTTTCCAACTTTGCATGTGTGCTGCACTGTACAGTTCACATACAAAGTAAGAAAAGTTTTAAAAGTTGTCTCGGCATAGTTTTGTGTACTGGAAGGGAACTCTTCCAGTACAAAACCTATTCTAGACTCGAGCACATACCCTTGCACAATGATGCAAAGGTGTATGCGTGACACAGGCAGCAAAATTGTGCACTGGTGCTAGGGAGAGGGACTGGGAGAGCCACATCTCTGTAGATATGGTGTTTTCCTGCTCCCTTGCTGTCACGCAATGCAGCACAGTATTTTAAATTGCTGCATTGGGTGACATCTTAGTACATCTGCCCCTACATGTCTATCCCAATCAACATCATCCTCTGATCAGGCAATCGCTTGCTCCCAGCACCCCATAAGGAGGTTTGCACATGTCAGGGTGAAGGAAGTTACCCTGCGTTTGTAAATATACTTTGTTAATAAAAAACATTGTGAGTCAAGCAGCGTCTGAGCATTTCAACGATGATCTGTGTGGGATGGAGATGGTCAATTGATATTGCTTTAGGAAGTATTGTCAGACCTCAATTCCTGTCTGGAATTGATTGATGTGTACAAGAATACACAATGTTCTTCATGGTATGTTGGTGATTTTAAGAGAAAGTTTGAGATCTCTTTAATATAAGAGGGCAGGATTTTGCAACATACAAAATAAAGACGGATACAAGTATCATGATGTGTTTTTAAACAGTGCACCTATAGAGTTGTCAGTCAGTCTTACTGATGGATTACATTGGTATTTTTGGAAGGAAATATATGGTGGATGTTATTGCACGAGTCACCTTTAAATAACCATATTCTTCTACTTCCCAATAAACCCTTTCTACTTTCAGTTAAATTCACCATATGTTGATACTCCCTCTCAAATTCTCCCAATACATTACTTCTATTTTTTAATGCTCTGAGATGTTTAACCTCCTATTTATTTATGCCATATGGACCTTTGTCCATATTAACAATGTTACAGAAGAAAACTACTAAATCTATGAGCTTTAGGTTGTAAAGTTTAGATTTTTTGATTCCAATAAGATGTCTTCTGTTGTGCCACATGTTTGTCATGAATATGAGTGTTAGGACTCTAGTTATTCATTAGAACAATGTGGGATGTGGGAGGCTGTGTTACAACACCGTGGACTCAACTGATAGCATACTGCTGCTAATAGAAGTCCATGTTTAACTTAGTATGTCAGACTCTATTCTCACGTAACTGAAGAAGATAGAGTGAATTTACTAAAAATATGCTCTCATTTTTCATTCTTGACACATTACATAACCTCTATAATAAAATCATAGCAGAAAACAGTTTCCGTTCTGACATGGCTCATCAAATTCTAGAAGATGATCAGCATTTTAGACAAAGTAAAATCACCCTGGAATAATCAACAATTCTTATAGTTAGTAAGTACCATCCTTGATGTGTGCTCCTCTTTGTGGTTCTCACAACCAGGTTTTTGCTGCAATGCATTTCAATGGGATCCATCTCAAAGAGTCCTGAAATGGCTACATGGCATGCTGTCCATGTTGTGACCAGTCAATTAAGGAAGGATCCACTTTGCTCAGTCTTTGACCTGGCATTCTTGTTGTGGTCTCCCCTGTCTTTTTGGCCTGTGTTGCCTATGTTTTGACTGTGTGCAGGACTCTGTTTTTGTTGTTTTCGGTACTCTGGGCACTTTACCACTGCTGACCACTGCTAAAGTGCAAGTGCTCCCTGTGTGAATTGTATCTGTAATTGGCTTTTCCAGGATTGGCATATTTGATTTTCTAGTAAGTCCCTAGTAAAATTCTACTAGTGGGACTGCAGCACTGTTCGTGTCACCCACAAGAGTAGAATTGTAACCATGGCTCAGACCTGTCACTGCACTGCCAATCTGACCTGGCAAGTATACCCACTTGCCAGGCCTAAACTTTCCCTTTTTATACATGTAAGGCTCCCCAAAGATAGGCTCTAGGTAGCCCCATGGGAAGGCTGCAGTGTATGTTAAAGGTGGGACATGTGCTGATGTATTTACATGTCCTAACAGTGAAATACTGCCAAATCCGGTTTTCACTGTCACAAGGCCTATCTCTCTCCTAGGTTCACATAGGGGCTGCCTTTAAATATCTTTTAAGTGCAGTTTCCCTTTGAGAGCAGATATAAATATGGAGTTTGGTATCGCTGAACTCACTATTTAAAAATACATCTTTTAGTAAAGTTTTAGAAAGTGGGCATTTTTTGCCTAAACCATTCTGTGACTCTGCCTGCTTTTGTATGCCCTGTCTGGGTCAAACTGACAGTTGGGCTGTTTTTGAATACCCTCTAGACAGTGACACAAAGGGAACTGGGGTGTAGCCTGCATGTCCTAATGGGCCATCTGAGCTAGAGTGGAGGGGGGAGTGGTCACTTACACCTGAATGGGCTGTGCCTGCCGTCTCACAATGCAGTCTCCAACCCCCTGGTGAGTGTCTGGGGCCAGGCGTGGGCAAGGCAGGATTTTGTGAACAACAGAAACATTCCTTTGAGGTTTGCCCACTTCAAAGGCAGAAAGGGGTATAAGTAGTGGACCTAAACCCCCAGATTTATAGATTACTTCTGGAATCAAGAGGAACCTCTGACAAGGAGAAGAGCTAAAGAGCTGGAGGATGAGTACTACCCATTTGCCTGTGACTGTGCTTTGCTGCTTTGGCCTGCAGTTGCTGCTGCTTCTTGAGAGAGGACAAAGACTCCACTTTTTGGTATATTCCTGCTTGTGAAGAATCTCCAAGGCTTGCCTCCTGTTTTGCAGTCTCAGGACCATCAAAGACTTCCTCTGCCAGCACCTGGACTCTCTGCTGAGACTTCTGCCCTGCCAAGTGGTGTCCCATGCAGTCCCTGGGCCCTTGAGAGGTGAAGTTGGCAGAACGAGTACTGAAATGCATGCACAGAACACCTTGTGGGAAACATTTTGATGCACTACCTTCAACGTGGCTGAAAAACTATGCGCCACCAGCTTTGCGGCTAAAATCAACACTCCATCTGCATTGCAGCTCAGAGATTGATGCATCGTGGCAGGAGAAAGGATGCACCACCAGCTTGCAGCTGCTGATAACGACACAAACCCCATGCAGCACAGTTTTCCATCCCTGTGCAGCCGGATTTCTCACGCATCATCGTTGGGCATCAAAAATCAATGCAAGCCCTTGTGGATCCGAGGAGCAATGCCTGGAAATCAATGCATAGCTCTCTTGCGGGACAGAAAAAACAACACATCGCCTACCCGACCATAGAAGAAACAACACATCGCCTCACTTACGAGTAGGAAATCAACACATCACTGACTTTTTCAATGCACGCTCGCCCTTGAGGCTTTATTTTTTATGCAAACCAGGTACTTTGTGTAAAATCAATGTTTCCATTGTTTTCTATGGATTAAGACTCTTGGTCTTTTGAACATTCATATCTTGACTTGTGTATGTTATATTTTTGTTGTTTTGGTCTTGTTTGATTTAGATAAATCTTGCCTATTTTTATAAATTGGTGTGGTATTCATTTTGTAGTGTTTTCACTGTATTACTGTGTGTTGTCATACAAATACTTTACACATTGCCTTTATGATAATCCTGACTGCTTGTGCCAAGCTACCAAGGGGGTGAGCAGGGGTTATCTAAGTGTGTAGCTTCATTGCCCTGACTAGAGTGAGGGTCCCTGTTTGGACAGAGTGCAAACTGACTGCCAACCAGAGACCCCATTTCTAACATTCATTGTGCCCTCTTACATAATTGTGTTTATTGTCAGAACACATGCACAATGTCTCTGAGTCTTGTAATGGCTGCCACAACTTATTGTCCTCATTATGACCAGCCAATGCAGGTCACAAACAGCTTTCAATTATATGTGTGGAGAAAGTGTCTCAGTCACTGGTTCAAAAACAAAGGTTAGTAACAGGAGTTAATTTTCATATGATTTCTACACTTAAAGTCAAATATCTGTTTTTCGAAGCAGGATTTCTTTCCTGAAATATTTGCCTGTCTCATTGCAGTGCTATAACAGTTAGTCTAATTTAATCTTTTAGCACTGGTTTATAAAAAGCGTGAAATTAGCTAGAGAGCAGAGTAGCCCTATACTTCTTATCAAAGGACGTTGTGTTAGGAAAATGTATACACCTGGAAGTAAGTGGAGAGGGATATTTTCAGCCTGAAACCTGAACGAGAATGGAGTTTTCATATGAGAGATAGATGAGCTGCCCCTTGAAGGGATATGTTAAAAGTGCAGCAATGAAATAGTGAACCCAATGATTTGAGCAGTTTTGTTCCAGATCATATTTCAAGAAGCCTTGTCTATCCATTTACCCTTTTGCATTTCTTGATTATAAGTCTGGAAATGTCCCACAGCATATATGTAGAGCTAAAAAAAAACTTAGTCTGTTATTTTAATTTTTATACTTTTTAGTTTAAATTCCCCTGATGCTGTACCTTGTTATGCTGCCTGGACTAAAAGGATGGTCAGATCTTTGGGTTGCTGTTTTCATTCATAATCCCAGAGGCACTAAATGACACACATATTATCTCAGTCTGCTTTGTCATGAAAAACAGACATCATTTGGATAAAAGCTTCTGTCCTAACCAACAGAGTGAAAGAATCCAAAACCCTTTAGTAAGATTACAACAAAGAGAACATTACATTTAAGAGAAAGGCTTTTCAGGTGCAAGATCTTATAAACAGGCCAATCTGTTAACAAAAACAAATGTAGGTTAACATCCCACAGGGAGCTATTGCAAGGCAGAGTAGACCACTGCAAATGGATGCTCTTCATATGTCACCAAACTAAGCCTGTACTCCCGGAAGGGGTGCTGTTAGCTGCAAGAAGACCAATGGAAATGCATGATCTGTGAAGATTCATAGAATAATAGCCCGTTCTTTCCCTATAGAGATTAGTCAATCACAGAGTCACCATTACTAAAGGATATAACAAAGAATTAAAATCCCTAAGCATACACCGGCAATTGCTGTGGGTCTCTGATGGCTGAATGCAAAACATTCTTTGTTTTGGATAATTGGGAGAAGGGAGCTTTTATGAGATTATGTTGATCCAAATATTACAGGAATTGCAGTTCCTAGAAAGGAACAATGGCTTCTGACGTCTTGAAGATGACCTCTAATCACAACCAATAGGAGGGGGGGGAGAGTGTGAGATTTAAGTGAAGAATGGATGATTATTTGCGCTGTGCCATAATCAGAATATAAACTATATGGATATTGCAAATTAAGTCAAGGGCATGTTGTCAGGCACAGCAACTTTGTGAAGCACCAATAGGCAAAACAAAGTCCAAAAGTAGAGGGAGATAAAATGTGGTTGCCACATTCCACTCCAAGGCAACATTGATGATCACAACAGATGGGAACGGGAAGGTAGGTGTCCTTCAGATCCAGTATGGTGAGCATGAATTTTTCCATTAGAGAGTATTGGAGCAGATGAATACTTTACATGTACTGAAATGGGTATAAACAACCCACTTATTTAGGTGGTACATAACCTGTATTATCCTTTTTCTGTACAATCTCTGAAACAATCCTTGTTAATATTGCATGCTGCTTTGGCATCTGCAAATGTGTTCATATTTATAATGGTATAACTGTATTTCTGTGGTTTGCCTTGTAGAAAACCTTTTGCACAATGCAACAGTCTTAAATTGGTTATGGTGATAATCAATGATAAAGTATAAAGACCTGGTTAATGCACATGCCTAATTAGTTCCCTTTGCACATGGAAATATTTGGTTGGATGATATAGGTCTGCTCTGTTTATTTTGAAAATTATAATAAAATTAGGAAGCTTGGTTTACTTATTATGAAAAACATATATTGAATGCCAATATGCCATTCTGGGTAATTGCTATCCCACTGTGTTAAATCCCATAGACAGCTTCCCCTGTTACATGTGCTATTTCAGATGACCTTACTAGCAATAGGCTTTGCTGTTCATTTCTCCCATGACAAACTCTTGCACTGTAACAATCTTTGCTAGGCCCCTTTATGAAGGCTTTATATTGCTGTGCCAACTGTAATTTTGAACAAATTTGTCATCTTGGGGCTGTATGTCTGATGGCAGCCTTGTGGGAAGAATGCAATCAATACAATAGGCTTGAGTTGGATATGGTTGCAAGCAAACAATGTTTTCTGCAGGACTGATATGTTCCCATTGAAAAATTATGTTGGATTTCACAGTACTGATCTATTTATTATCAAATGTTATAACAAAACCAATAGGCATTGTGCTAATCATATTTTAAAGACAAAGGGGCATATTTAAGAGCCCCTAGTACCATTCCAATGCCACATTAGTGTCATTTTTTATGCTAAAGTGGAGTTGGAAGGCCAACAACTGTGCACCATATTTACAAAGCCGCGCAATGCATGCATTGTGCAGTTTGTAACGCTTTGAGCTACATTATGCCTGCGCCAGACATAATGTTTGCAAAGGTGGCAAACCCCCGTTGGGGGGCCAAACAAATGGCACAAGGAAATCTAACATATTTCTTTGTGCCAGTTTTTTCTGCACTTTTAATGCCTGCTCAGAGCAGGCGTTAAAAGGAGGGGTCCATTGCTTACAATGGGCCTCTGGGTGCTTTGTCAGAATATTTGATGCTAATCCTGAAAAGTGTCAAATATTTAGACACTATTTCCCTTACTACCGCCATGGTGTGCCGTTTTTCAAATACGGCGAACACACGGTGGCACTGAGGGGGCCCTAAGGGGCTTAAGAAAAGTCACACTGCACTGTATGCAGCGCCACTTTTCTTATATATGCCCCAAAAGGTCTACAAATATGGATTGCTATTACAATGTATTAAAGCCTACAGACAGGCATTTTTACATGGAAGCTTACAGATTACTTTAGTAGGCAAGGGTTTTGGGAATGAGTTACCCTCTCTGATAAACCCTTTGGGGTGAGATTTGCACTGTGCAAATCCATGTTACACTGTGCCTAAACTGTGCACATTATAATGCCAAGATGGCCACCTGCTGTTATGTTTAGTTTTTTATTGTTTAATTGAAAGCATATGCCCACCACATTTAGGTGGCATTTTTCTTTTTTCTACTTTAATTATTTCATCTTGTATATACTTTATTGTCGATGGTCAGTGAGTGAATACTAGAATGTTAGGGCCAGATGTAACAAAAAAGGCATTTACGATTTGGAAATAGAGATTTTTAAGAAATCGTTATTCTGATTCGCAAAATGCAATGTATCATATTTGCGATTCAGTAATAGCGATTTCTTAAAAATCACAAATGCTATTACCAAATCGCAAATTGCGATACAGACCCCATTCGCACCTATGGGCCTGTAGGCCCATATTTGCGAATTTTTTGCATTTCTCAAATTACGAATTCCTAACTGGAATTCGCAATTTAGGAAATGCAAAACCCCAGGGTGCTGGGGGCCTAAGGCTCCCTCTGCTGCACCCCAAAAAAATATTTCAGGACATGTAAGGCGCACACATGACAAAGGGGCATGTGTGCGTTACATGTCAATTTTAAAAATGCATTTTTAATGCATTTTTAAAATTTGCACATAGTTACCACCAAGTTCAACTTGGTGGTAATAGTGATTCATTAATGCCCAATTCGCATTAAGGAATTGCTTGTTACATGTGGTTTAGAAATCGCAAATAAGGATTCCTTATTTGCAATTTCTTATTTAGACAATTGCAATTTGCAATTCTCTAAACAGGCTTGCAAATTTAAGGAATCGCTATTTTAGCGATTCCTTAAATTTGCGTTGCAAATGCCTTTAATAAATACTGAAAGGCATTTTTGCATTCGCAAACGGGCATTCACACTGTTTGCAAATACAAAGAGGCTTGATACATCTGGCCCTTAGTGTATTAATAAATGTATGTGTGCAAAAATCAGCGAATAAGCGAGAGCGCATGTATGAGTTATGACATATTTAGACCCACCAGTGACTCGAGAGACTTTTATTCATAAACCAGAACGAGAGGCATTGCCAATGCTTGTCTTAATTAAGATTTATTTAATGTGTTAATAACTTGTTTGTTGTTATGTTCTGTTTCTGACAGGAATCACATTTGCGAGGGATATACCAATCTAATATAATCATGCATTTACATGGTATGACAAACTTACTAGTTATGGTTATCATGTTGTTTTTCTGAAGAAAGCAAATAAAAGAATTAAACAGAAATATTCGATGAAATACCAGAGACGTTAACAAAGTCAAAAGAAATAGGGCATACGAATGATTGGTGCCTTCTCTTCTAGGCGTCTTTATGTGCCCATCAATCAATAAATGCAACTTCTGCAAACATGATGAATGTTTTGCAATACAAACATAATCTTCCATTACAATCATAACTCATGGACTACTCTAATAATTTGATGAAAGTTCTTACTCGTAAAACACGATTAATCACAATTAGCTGCGAAAATTAATTATCTTTTTATTGTGGGTTCTCTATGCAAAGAAACTCATTCAAAAAATACAAAGAACGCCGTCATAATAATTTTTCAGCCCCCGTGTGTAAGATATATAATTAAATTATTGACAGGCACTTGAATTACGTTAGTTCAAAATATGCTCTCCCGTGTCCTTCAGGTTTTGGATTTTTGAATAGTAAAGTGAAGCAAATAAATTGACTAAAACGCCAGAATAATAGAGAACAAGTATCTAATTCTGAAACCCTTTCATTTAAAATGTGCATATCAGCTTTATAAACTCTTGGTTGATGCCAGGAGAGCTCTGCTGAATGCATTGTCTGTTGTCTTCACATTACATTTATGAGGTGCTAATAGTTCTACCGCTTTTCTCGCCTAACAATGCGATGGCCCTCTTTTTTTAATGAATGACATTTCTGTTGTTCCTCTCTGAAAAGTGAGGAATATAACATACAATGTTAGTCCTCCCTCAAAAGTAGCATGGATAAGAAATGCGGCTCTAAAATTATCCCGTAACCTTTAGGGTGTAAGATTTCTAGTTTGCTTAATGGGTGATGAAGCAGAAAATGAAGGTTTTGATTTATTAACGCATAAACGTAGTGTGAAATAATCATGTGTGACTTTAACCGAACTAATAAAGATTGTACGGGGACAAAATGTGCCCTCAGAGTAGTTTGCCAACATTTATAAGCGTGCTTTATATAACGTGGTGTATTAGAATTGCACTAATCCGACATAATCGTAAACGTGTGCTATGATTTGCTCGCTTGAAATGTTTTAGCTTAGCATTACTTTAGCGGAGGCTTTGGCCTAGTTGCCTGGTCTCACGGTTTAGATGCTCGTATTTTTCCAATGTGCTATTAAACGTGTATTTTGCTTGAAGCTGTACTTTTCCACAGAAACCGTTCACATGCTTATCTTAAGGTTTCGTGCCAGCCTGGCATATTTTCTCTTTACTCCAAGGTCGATTTGCAGGTGCGGACAATGGAGGCTCTGAAAGTGAGCTAATTGGTAGACAATGTTGCAACTTGCGTACCCATCTCCAAGGATAATGTATGCTTAAGTAAAAGCTTGAGAACTGTCGTTTTTGATTGGACAATTTGAAGCTAACCTATGAACCCTCCAATGGAAGACCCTACTGGATTCGAACTTTTGTCTATAAAAACCAGGTGCACGAGAAGAAGGTAGCCATTGCGAGATCATTGCAGCCATTACCAGCTCGATACCCGCCATTTTGCAGACTTCGTAGCTATTATGGCCCACTTTGCTGCGACGCCATTTTGAGAGACTTTGATGCTTTCTCTAATCGAGAGAAAGAGACTTTAAATAATTCTGGCCCTAGAGACTTTAACTTTGATTTGATCCCTTTGCATGAAGTAATAGTTTTACCTCGCCGCCGTGAGGCAATTGCCCCGTCCACCCCTGCCCCTTTGCCCCATCCCATGCTGATCGAAACGGTACCCATGTTGACCGAAGAACGGTACCTGTGAGACGAAGACTTCCTTGTATGCTGATCGTAATTGGTAAATATGAAAGGAAATTGTAAAATTGCATTGTGTTTCCCTTAGGTAACCAACTGCTGATTTTGATAAGAGCCCTAGTTAGGAGTTTTCTAAATTAATGTTGCTAAATTGTTTTTGCATGAAGTCCCACATGCTGATGCTAATTTGAGGTTAGACGAGGATTCCATATGTTGCACGATGCAATCTGAGATCTTGTTATGCTGACTAAATGTATGCGATTAGTTCATTACAGATTATCGTATTAGTGATTTGCATTGCCATTATCGAATGCCTTGTGATTCAAATGCTACATAGATTGCACCTGTTTCGCCGCTATGGACAGCTATTAATGTTCATTTACGTTTATCATTTAGTGTTGAGACACATTTACATTGTGCTAGCTTTGTTAATATAGGGAAATAAAATTCACTAACTTTGAACAAACTGGTGTGGTTATTCCTGACTGAAAGGTCAGGGTTCGCCGAAATGTATTCTGGATTAATTGTTAAGTGTTATGTTGATCAAGGTATTGCCTATGTTCGTTATTGATTATTTATTTGACGCAATTGATTGATTAAGAGTACAGAGAGTTCCCACTTAGTCAAAAGATTCATCGGCCTAAAGAGCGTCCGAATACAGGTAAATTATCTACACGGAACGCTCTATCATGGGCACTACACAACAAATGGCACAGGAACGATTTTCGAGAATAGAAAGATAAATACCAGTTTGGCCCACCCTTTTCCTGGATGATGGTAAAGGACTCTAGGGGGCAGATTTACTAACATTTTGCGTGGTGGAAGCACCACTTATGTGGCACAGCCATGACGCGAAATGATTTTTCCCAGAAGGGCTGATTTGCAGTGTGGTTTTGTTAAGAAAAAAGTATGCAGCTGCCTTGGATAACCTTGCATCTAGGAGGCATTCCATGGGTGGTGCATAGGGTTTCCCATGCATTTACTCATGGATTTTAACAGAACCACAGATCTGCTAAGGTCAGAAAGCCTGGGGTTCCTCCAAAATGGTGCACTTCGTAGACCCAGGCGTAAAGAGGGGAAATATATTTATTTCCTTTTCACTTACTTTTTCTATGCGTGATGCATTCTGGGATGGGGTCTCCGGGGCTCTTTCTGTCTTGAGAAGAGGGGCTGTGTGCCCCCCACCCTATACCATTATTGTCCCTTGGGATACCATCACCGGGGAATGATAATTGACAGTTTCCCAAGGAACCCAACACTGGGACACTCAGGTTCCCTGCCCTGGAGAGTGCAGGCATACCCTGTTAAAACGCAGTTAAAAACAGCTGCGCCCACTGAGCAGGATGTTAGACTTGGCCTTCCCTGCAGGGTCACCCCTAAACTTTTTGCCTTCACCCTCCAATTTTTGCTGAATTTTTTTTTGTTGACGTTCGGACTCTGCACTTTACAACTACTGATCAGTGCTAAAGTGCTTCTGCTCCCTCCCCTAAACCTAATAGAATTGACTAACACACAATTGGCATGTTTAATTTAGTATAATAAAATGGCAATACATGTACACATGGCCTGTAAATTAAATTCAGCTAGTGGGCCTGCAGCACATGTTGTGCCACACACCTAAGCAGGTCTTTAAACATGTCTCATGCCTGTCATTGTAGTCTGTGTGTACAGTTTAAACTTTAATTTGGACTTGGCAAGATAAACCTCTTGCCAGGTTCAAATCTCCCTTTTTACTGCACATAAGTCACCTCCACGGTAGGCTCTACACAGCCAAGAGGGCAGGATGTAATGTATTTAAAATGTTGGACATATGTTGGTAAGTTTTACATGCTCTTGTAGTGAAAACTCCTAAATGTGCTTTCCACTCCTGTGACCCCTACCTGTCCCATAGGATAATATATTGTGTTACGTTACTACATTTTACAAGCGATCATTTTCAATTGGGTGCAACTAGGAGTGTCATGTCAGGTTTCTGAGAAATTGCAAATAAAGATCTTCTTTAATGGTAAAGGGATATTTAAGTTACAATTGTGAAAATGCTATTTTTAGAAAGTTGGCATTTTGCTCTAACCATTTGTTGCTTGCATCCTGTTCCTGGATCACATCCCTGGGTGTAGCTGACAGTTGGACTTTGTTTATACCTCCCAGACAGCCACACAATAAGGGAGTATTAGGAGCTCCTGGGTGGGGCATCAACTGTCAGAATGGGAGGGCAGAGCTGGGTACAGCTCCACTTGCAGCTGAATAGGCTGAGCCCTACCTTCACAACAAGGACTTGTCGTCAGTGCATTGTTCATGCAGCCAGCTTGTAACCAAGGCATAGGAGGCAGAAAACTTAAAGAGTTCAAGGGGGCTCTCTATAAACTTTTCCTGCTTCAAAGTGGGCTTAAGGTATAAATAGTGGACCCTCAGACCCAACTCTTCAATATACATCTGGACCTGTAGGAGACTCAGAAGACTGCTGTGCTGTTTTGATGCAAGAACTGCACTCTGCTGCATTGCTGGCCTGCGCTGCTGCCCTCCAGCCTGAACGAGAAGGAGTGTACCTGCATCTTGGACCCAGGACTACAAGAGTGACCCTGAGGGCTTGTTGGCTGGCCTCCTGATCAGAGCCCAATGACAGAACATGATCCAACAACCTTGTATCCAGCACCAGGGCTCTGTGAGCTGTGGGTCTTGCCCCTCAAGTGGTGCCAGAACATTCCTCGACCCATGAAAGTGGGCCTAAAGGTGGCCTGCTAGCCAACTGTAGTCTTGTGAGCATAACTGATGCACAACACATCTCCTCACAGCCGCATTGGAATTCCTGCAGTGCAACATATCCCTGACTCCAAACCTTGCATCGCAGCCCAGAGTTGACACTGCTATGTGAATGTCCAAAGCAGGCCTTCACATCAAAACCCTCTAGTCTACAGCATCCTCGATGATGATGCAGGACTGCACATCACAGCCTCTCAGCTCCTCAGAACCACTTCTGCACGAGGCAACCTTAACATGGGACCTCACAACACTTTGCAAATCAGTATTTAAGATACTTTTGATCAGCAGGCCTAACCTGGTCCTTGTACCTGGCCAGTGCTCCATTGCTGTCTGCTTGAATTTATGATTTTGTCCCAGTCGGGTGTGACCAACTAACCACAATTGGCACTTTGTACTTATATACATTAGTTTTACATAAAACTTTGCAATTTTATCTCTGTCTATTGATTGGCTTTTTTTTGGTTGTACATTAATTTATTTATTAAAACAATACAGCCCCAGGGATGGTGTCCTTGGCCCTGGGAATGCTTGCCACTCCCGTCATAAAAATAAAATATGGGTGGGCACTGGGACATCCAAGGTAATATATAAAAATAAAAGAGTGAATGATAAATGAGCGCCTTGAGTGGCTCATTTACTATTTACTGCTCCTTTTGATGGAGCACCCCATAATGCCCTGCAAGGCCTTTAATATATATATTTATTTTTACCTTGTTAGTGCCCCGGAACAGGAAGAGGTACCGCCAACCCTTTTAATCAATGCTGTTGGGAGCTCCAGGACCTTTTAAAAAGCAGTAACTCTCCTGCATTTTGAATCAATGACAAAATAATTTACCATATTTTTAAAGCAATCGTAGGTGGAGGTCTATGCTCTTCACCTGGAGTTCAACAGCCTCTGTTGTTGTTTTCATGACGGTATCTTCTGGGCTGAAACACTTTAAAAGAAAGACTCAGATGTTTGTTTTATTTTTTATCTATTTTAACATTTTTCACAAAGAAAATGTAATGATAAAACTATGGAAAACAAGTCACAGACATTTTTATTAAAACATTCTTAAACATTTATGTAATAATGTCAATAAACATTGCATTCTGTGGATTACTGAAATATACATTTCATTGAAAATATTGGTGGGTTTTGAGGAAAGGTGATAATTCTTCTTTATATATATTGATATTCTCACCCCTTGTTAAAGCCAATATGCCAAATTTTTATTGTTGACAGTCAGTAAGTCACCATGACACCTGGTGGGTTGGACGTAGCACCTGGCTTTTTGTATGATAATAAAATATTAATTTATGTTAAAAAAAACTCGAAATTCACAGTAAAAGATTAATGGCATTATAGTTAGGTGAAAATGTCAGTCATAATGTAACATTTTAATTTAAAAAAACACTGACATTCACCAGTTATAGTTACCTTAAGTAGCTATAATTTCTGCCCTAAGGTAACTGTTTAGCCAACCATAGACTAAATAGAGCTGATGTACAATTTGACCAGCGTTTGTAATGTGAAGAATTTCTACTTAGCTGGCCATAATGCAAAAAGGGACTCCAGGAAATGGTAGTAAGGTGATCATCTTGTAAAAGGGATGCAACATGTGTGAAGCATTTGAAAGTGGGTGTATATAGAAATGTACAATAGTTTGTAAAAAAAGTAACTGCAAGCATTAGGCTAAGCTTTTTACAGATGGAAATATGTAAAATCAATTTTGAAGAAAAACATTTATAGTATTTTAATATTCAAATACGGCACGTAGAACTCAAGCAGATGCTTCAGGATATGGTGCACCGATAGTTTGTACTTCAGTCATGGAGTAGTTAGCTGTCACAAAGAATACCGACTATGGTTTTAAAGAATGTTACATAAATGATTTATTCACTCAGGAGAATACACAGTTTTTTTTTGTTTATGATGCTCATTTTGAAGTTTCTTTAGGGCTGGACTATTTTTTGGCTTCTTATGGACGGACAAGAGCTAACTTTAGGCTTCTGTTTAAGGAGGATTGTGCATGCTCAGTAGTTCAAATCTGGCAATACAGCAGCAGTCAACAAGCAGCAGCAAACAGAGGCAGAGCAAACAGAGGTAGGGACATGGATAGTAAGTAATTGGTGTTTGGGGACACAGAGCTCTGGGGCTCATGCAGTAGGTAAATTGAGTGAGACACTGTAATGGGCCTTCTGTGGAATGGGGAAGTGAAAGCAGGAGACAGATAAGTGATGCGTCTGAGTAATTCACAGGAGGAATTCACTCTGCTGCCTGTGCATAAACTCACTTTTTCATACTATTCACTCAGAAGAGTAGGTTTAGGGCATTTATGCTTATTGAACTCATGTCATGAGTAGCCCCTTCAGCCACACATTTTAGTCACCTGCACAATTCATCTTGAGAATGTTAGTTTTGCTTTTTGCCATGTTAAGCAGTGTTTCAAGTGGACAAGGTCCTGCCTCCACTGGGCCTTCATTTCTGTACTTGACAGTGTTGTCTCGACAAAAGAAGTTTCAAAGCAAAAAAAGAAAATCTCTGTGACAGGCTTGGCATCTGTACCTGACCAAAGTCATTATGGAGGGGTGCTAGGGAAGAAAGCAATAGGAGGAGGATGAAAAGTAGGAGAATAAGGGCCAAGAGGTGGACCACTGGGAAGGCTATGATGACCAGGGACAGAAGGACCAGGGAAACCTAATCTATGAGGACCAAGGTTACTAGTGTCTGAGGGGACCAGGAACAAATAAAGGATGATGAATAGGACAATGAAACTAGTACTAGGAGCCCTGCGACCAGGGAGAGAAGTATCAGGAGCCAGGAGGATGTAGAGCAAGGGGATCTGGACCCAGTGGACAAGGTTCAGTAGGAACAGAAGGAAGAAAGAACATAATGGCCCTGTGCAATAAAGACAAGAAGGGCTATCTGTGTGCACCAACCAGACCAGAGGGGCTAGGGCAATAAGGGCCAGGAGTATCAGACCCTAGTAGAATTGACCAAGAAGGCTCAGTACCAGGAATCCAATGGAGAGAAGGACCAGTGAGAAGATGGCCAAGACAACAGACATCAGATCAAGGGGCTACAATGGGATAGAATCTAAAGACAGGACCAGGAATACCACAACCAGAAATTTCCAGTGTTATCAGTAACTGGACACCCTATATTAGAATAACCAGGGGGTTATGAAGGACAAGAAAGTCTAAGTGCAATGGGATCAGGAACAGAAAGTCAAGGCGTGTCACACTCAGGGTGATCCTCAACTGGGTGAAAAAAAAAAACATAAAACAGCATGACCCACAACATAGGAACTAGGAGGGCCAGCCCTAGAGGGACAAGGGAGACCAGACTCAATAGGAGCATTACTAAGAGGACCATGATAGAGGGGCCCATGGTCAGATGGACAAGAACAAGAAAGGATAGGCAAACCAGGAGACCAGGAGGACTTGTAGGGGTAGGATGGGGCAGGAGGACTGGGGACTAGGAGGGCTAGAGAAACCAAGGCCTGTGGAAGTAGCATCTGAAGACCCACTACATGAGGGCCAAACAAAGGACTACAGGAGCTAAGACCAGGATGACCTGGACCAAGGAGACCAAGATCAGAAGGATTAGAAACTGGCATAAGAGGAAACTAGATAAACCACAGAAGACGGACTAGGAGGATTAATGGATGATAATTAGGATGAGGAGTATAAAAAAGTCCAGAACCAGGAGCCTGTGAAACTGAAGACATACAATCCAAACTACTAATGCCAGGAGTACATGAGAATGACAAACAGTTAAAATAGAACCAGTAAGAACAGGGCCAGGAATATCTTAGACTAGCATGAACCTGAAATCAAGGGACATCAGAACTGGGAAAGACTAAGATGATCTGTTACAAGTTACTGCAGAGCGATGCAGGAAAGGAGCAGGAGGATGAGGACCAGGAGGATCAGGACCAGATTGACGAGACCTAAGAAGATCAGAGCCTGAAGATCAGGGTCTGAACGGAAAAGGCCAGTATCTCCAGGATAGTAGGATAAGCAGGACAGTGATTAGGAAGATAGACGGGGCAATACCAAGGGGGCACAAAAGACCAGAGCGAGAGGACTATGTAAAATAAAAGGATCATAACTAGGAGAACCGGAAACAGGGCTAAGAGGATCATGAAGATAAGGACCTAGGGAACCAGGGCTCACATTCCCAAGAGCGGCAGAGCAATTATTGCAAGTAGCAGGACCAGAATGAGGATGATCTAAGGTAAGAAGGTCAACCAGCATCTGGAAGACAAAATTGAAAGGACAGTGATGGGCAGGAGGACCAAAACCAAAATGATCAGTTTCAGGGAGATCTGAACAAGGAGAACCTGGATCAACAGGACCTGGCTCAATAGCTGCAGTAGCAATAGGACTAAATGGTCAAGGATCAGGTCCAGGAGAACATGATCAACCAAAGCCAGAAGGACAAAGACTTAAGGCCTGATTTAGATCTTAGAGGAGGGGAATACTCTTTCACAAAAGTGACAGATATCCCATCCGCCAAATTATAATCTCATTCTAACCTATGGAGATCGTAATATGGTAGACAGGAAATCGGTCATATTTGTGACATAGTATCCCATCCGCCAAGTACTAAACCAGGACCTAGGAGTAAAGTTATCCCTCTTGATCTCCTAATGGGTTTCCCTAGTGGTTTTAGAAGAACCCTCATTCACTAGTATAATTAGTGGCATGCTTCATCATAGGGTTACTACCCAGGATACCTAGGGGCATATTTATACTCTGTTTGCGCCGGAATTGTGTCTTTTTTTGACGCAATTCCGACGCAAAACTAACTCCATATTTATACTTTGGCGTTAGACGCGTCTAGCGCCAAAGTCCATGGAGTTTGCGTCATTTTGTAGCGTGGACACCTACTTTGTGTTAATGATATGCAAGGTAGGCGTTCCCGTCTAAAAAATTGACTCCGAGGCATGTGCGAAGTATTTACACGCCCGGGAGTGGGCGGGTCAAAAAAAATGACATCCGGCCGCTTTTGCGCCGTTTTTTAGCGCCTGGTCAGGGCAGACGTTAAGGGACCTGTGGGCTCGGAAGGAGCCCAGAGGTGCCCTCCCAAGCCCCCAGGGACACCCCCTGCCACCCTTGCCCACCCCAGGAGGACACCCAAGGCTGGAGGGACCCATCCCAGGGACATTAAGGTAAGTTCAGGTAAGTTTTTATTTTTTTGTGGCATAGGGGGACCTGATTTGTGCCCCCCTACATGCAACTATGCCCAATGACCATGCCCAGGGGACATAAGTCCCCTGGGCATGGCCATTGGGCAAGGGGGCATGACTCCTGTCTTTGCTAAGACAGGAGTCATTTCAATGGGGGTTGGGAGTAAAAAAAAATGGCGCAAATCGGGTGGAGGCGAAAAATTTGCCTCAGCCTGACTTGCCCCATTTTTTGGCGCCCAAGCTCCATATCCCCCTACGCCGGCGCTGCCTGGTGTACGTCGTTTTTTTTCACGCACACCAGGCAGCGCCGGCGGCTAACGCCGGCTAACGTCATTGAATAAATACGGCGCCCGCATGGCGCTTCAGAATGGCGTTAGCCGGCGCAAATGTTTTTGACGCAAAACTGCGTTAGCGTAGTTTTGCGTCAAAAAAGTATAAATATGGCCCCTAGTGTAATTCCTGAGTTACAGTATATCTGGTTTGTTTCAGGGATCCAAAATGTTAAAATTACCTACCTGAATAACCTACTTTGTTAGTGGGATTATTTGGAAAGATAAAAAAGACAACAAGATTTTGGTGTGAATTGAGATATTCTGATCTCTCACACCCTGGTCTACATGTTCCGCCATATAGTCTCTGCCACTCAGGATCAAATGCCTTTTTCAGGACCGCTAGCCAGAACCCTATTTTACTATGCAGTGTGTGACACACTATGGTACACCTAGAATTGATTCTTATAGTGAATCTTGCTATTTTACCAAAACCTATAGTATAGGTATTCTTCAACTCAGGATCGTATCCTGTAATGACATCTGTAATTATTAGAAGAAAAAAGAACATCATTATCTGCAATCATACGTTTCAGTAAATATCATGCTTTTCAAGCACACGTTTGCAGTGTTCTCATGTCCATCGGTGAGCACCACACACCATTCATGCAGAATATATCAAGGTGTCTCAAAACAAGGGAATCATTCAAGTCCCTCGTGGTGGTATACAGATAACAGGCCATGAAGCAAGTAAGAACCTACATGTATTTCAGTGGTACATCACATCATAGAGACTTAGAAATGGGAGCACCCTATGGTCACACACTAATAGAAGAGGGTCGGACTATTAATATTTTCCCAGGGTATGTGTTGATATTGTTTATGCCCCAAGACCTTCCCGCACTTGGGCCATATTTATACTTTTTGACGCAAAACTGCACTAATGCAGTTTTGCATCAAAAAATATAATGCAGGCTAACGCCATTTCTTAGCACCACCCATGCGTCAAATTTATACTTTGACACATGGTTGCGCTAAGCACTGGTTAGAGTAATTTTTTTTACCACATCGTAAAGCAAAATTACGTTTACGCAGGGAAGATGAATCTAAACCGGTTTGCGACGTCGCAAACTGGATATGCGCCATTTTCCACCACAATAGCATCAAAAAGCGGCACAAAGGCGGCAAACAGTGCTAAGGAGCCCAAAATGGATCCCAGAAGCCAGGAGAGACCGCTTGGAGACCTCAATCTACCAGGAACCAGCCAGGAGGACACAGACAAGACCCAGGGGAGAGACAAGAAGAAAAGGAAGTGTTGTTTCAGTGCAGAGGAGCATGAAATACTGGTCAGAGAGGTGACGGAGCACCAACTTCAACTTTTCATTACCTCTAAAATGCCAATTGGGAATAGAGAGGCAATTTGGCAACAAATTGGGGACAAGATAAACAGTGTGGCAGAGGTCCGGAGAACTGTCACGGAGTGCAAGAATCGCTGGCATGACTGCAAGCGCAGGACAAAGGAAAAAATGGCAAGGAACAGGAAGGCAGCACTGCAGATTGGATATGGGAGTCCAGCACCGCAGGAGGCCCTGGACATGATGGAGGAGATGATTGCAGCCGTCATCCTGGAGAAGATCATCACAGGAATCACAGGACAGCGCAGACTACCAGGAAACAACACATATGCATGGTAAGTTGTATGGTAGACCAAAATGCCTAAATGTTAATTGCTAGCAGGGGAAGGTACATACCTACTACACAATGCATGTCAGACATGGAAATCAGGCAGTGGAAAGGGGAAAGGGGCACGGAAGGGCTGCATGGGCTGTGCAGGGGCATCCAGGGGCACAGCACAACACAACAACCTTTGCATGGGGGTAGTCCGCTATGCCAAGGCTGTTGGAAATGCTGTAGCAGACCAGGAGGGTAGGGTAGAATGTAAAACTGGGCTGCTGTCACAGGACAGCTGGTATTGTCAGAACGTGAACTAGGGGACAATGCCCAGTCTCAGGCCATTTCCTCAGCGGCATTTACCATTGACAACAGTTGCCACTAACACCTGTGCTGTGTGTGCTGGTCAATTAGGAAATGTCAGTTAGGTGCCCATGGAACAAACATACCCAAAATGAGGGTTCAGAATGACATCGTGATCAATCCCCTTAAATTCTTAAACAAGTGTAATTCATGTCAAATGCTCATGTATATAGGTGCAATAAACATCAGGTATTGCTACTTACATTAGGAAGTATACAGCAGTAATGTCATACCCATGCTGCCCAATCCAGGGTCTACCCCGTGCCTGTGTTACAATAGCTGCAATGCCACCTTGCAACATCTCAAGTGTCATACTGCTAAGACAACAGCATTGAGGGGACGACATATGTGTCTAGCTAGTGAAACACACCCTCACAGTCATAAGAGGAAATGGAACATTTCTAGGCCCATCAGTGCAATCCAATGTAGCACACATTGGCAAACATCAACATGACACACCACAAATGCTGACACCTGTATTGAGTCATGCCAATGCAATACATGGTATTTGCTAGGTTTCAGCAACGTATAGGTGTATGTGAAATATCATAGACTGGGTCAGGCCCATATTGTTATGTGTGGTGCAATTGGTATCAGAACACCAACAGGCATTGCAAGGGCTCACCATGCTAATGGAAATAGAGGGAGGGTTGAGTAGGACAAGAAAGTGGCAAGACACAATTTGGATGGAACCTACACCTAGAGGATGTGATGGAGACAGTTCCCCAAACTGCCCACACTACATGTGACATGCAGGTGGGGCACAGGGCTGTGAGAATGCTAATATCAATTACAGGAACAATGAACAGGACCCCAGATTGCAATGTTCCACTAATAGGAAGTCAGTGACGTCAAATTACAACTGCCACAACACAGGCACACTAATTGTACAAAATCTCATTGCAGAGGGCAATGGCTCTCCTATGGATGTGCCTGTCCTGGACTACCCTGATGACATGGATGACGAGCTGACAACCATTAGCCAGGAAACCCTCCCAGATGTCCTGGGAACCCTCCAGACCCCTCCTTCCATCGCAAGGAGGAGCACAGATGTAGCAGCTGTAACGGAGGACCCACCCACCACCCCAATAGTACGACCTGCCAGCTCAAACACAGCTGAGGACTCTGATGACACTAGGACCACCTTTGAGAGGACAGTTGTGGGAGTACAGCGGGAGCTAGACAAGGAGGTGCGGGTGGGGATGCAAAATATGGCAGCCAGCCCTGAGGGCATGCACTTGTGCATGATGACATCCGAAGAACAGTCAGCAGCCATGCAAGTCCAACAATCACTACTGCAAGGACTACAACAGTGTGTGAGGGACTTCACCATTGCAGTGAGGGAGTTGCCACAACACCTGGCATCCCAAACATTTCACTGCATGCATGACTACAATCATGACCCTCTCAGGGCTGACCTGGCTGCCTACCACAGCGATGTTGCTGCTATACTCAATAACCAGCAGCTCCTCCTTACTGCAGTTATGCCCTTAATAGTTCCACAGTTGGCACCTACAGGGAATTCAGAATCCACTTCTCCAAACACTGAAGTGTGTGTTGCCCCCTCAAACCAACCACCACCAAGGGCAGAGGAGACTACACACACATCAGAAGATGAAGACGTGGAACAGATCACCTTCACCCATAGGAGTACCCAGTAGCGCCAGTCCATGCCAATTGGGCAGTGCTTTCCCTAAGTCCTGTGCTTGATAACATGCCAGTCTTGCTACAGTTGGTAACATGCACTGTTCTCCAACACACTGTTTGCCTAACCACTATGGACTGCAATTGTCTCTCACTACCTCATTGCCAATTCATGGTCCTCTGCACTGAATGACACTCCATCACAGCTTGTCCAATGACATGTCCCTTACCATTGCACTTGTGTTGCATCACAATAGACTGTGTCACACTAATGGACTTAGAATCCTGGACTGTGTTAAATATTGCACTACAACACTTTAAAATAAACAGCACCTACACAACCACTTTGTCTCTGTGTAAAGTGACACATCCACTGTGCAGGAGTTTTGTGATACATGTAACATGTCAATGGCCACAGAATGTCTATACAATAGTGTAGAAAAAATGTGGGCTGAGATCTATGCACAAGGGTCTAGTGCTGCATGTGGCTTATTTCTGAAGTTAAAGCATCACAAACAGTATAATGCTGTGTCAGAAATGTATATGTCAGGCCCAAAGATGAAACTCAATGCTGCCCACATCCCCCACAAGACAATCATTGTGTATGTGACATATGACTCTAAACTTAAATCCCACACCCACACCATACAGCAGGAATGGATGTGTACAAGTGTTTGGACAATAACGTCACCTGGGAGTCCAATGTAAAAAATCATAGCTGTGATTTATGTATACAGAACTTCATAAGATTATGACACTACTCAGTTTATCAGGGTTCACATGAACATCAGGCTGCAGGCAGATGTCCCACGGTGACCAAGATTCCAACACAGGACTCAAACGATGTCAGCTTTAAAATCACGCCTACCTCTACAATGCATGGGAACCATAGTCACCTTAAGTGTTGGGTTCAATGGATGGCATTTGCATAGACATGTAGCTTTGTTTTAGCTATGTGACACCTCATTTGGAAGTGGGAATAACCATGTCAAGAATGGGATGTGGATGCAGGATGGAACACACAGGAAAACACAAATTTGACACTGTACACTCATGCAAAGGCCCAGACCCCCAAACATATGACACATACCGTAAAGGAGTACATAAAATGTTATTTATATATATATATATATATATATATATATATATATATGAAAGGAAATTTAAACTACGTCAAACACCTATACTAACCTAACCTATCCTAACTATACATTACCCACAACTGGCCCTAACTACCCTATGCTAAACGTACTTACCACATGTATCTAAACACTCTTAACAACAGCCCCCCATGCCCCTTATATGACGGGACACGTGTAGGACAACATATACTAACCTAAACACATACTAACTAATCCTAAACAAATATATATTTTTTTGTATTTTATTAATGTTTTTGTAAACAATTTATTTTTATTTTTTTGGAATACACATAAACTCCAACATCAACCCCCACACATCCACCCACAAACCAACATGTAATAATATAACTCCTCCAACCCCAAACCCACTTATCCTAACTAAACTAATAGCCTACTCTAAACCCCCTAAACCCACTAAAAACAGTATGAGGAAAGAGGAGGGAGGAGACGAAATTAGGGGGGAGGAACAATGTACTCAAAGGTTGCCCTCCTCAGGATTTTTTTGATAGACCTCAGTCTCCTGCTGTTACGGGCCTCCTCTTGCTGGAGACTGTCCATGCGCCTTATCATCTGTTGCATGTCCCATTTCAGGTGGCGCAATGCTGCCATGTCCATAACACCTGCTGTGGTGGTTTGTGTTGCACTCAATGTTGCAGGTGCTGGTGCCGTGGTTGGAGGTGGTGGTACAGATGGTGCGGCAGTTGTGCCTTCTGCTGCTGATGTTGAGGGTCCAGCTAGAGTGGCTGATATCCCAGTGTCCACTGTGGCTGCAGTTGGTGTGGTGGCGGCTGTTGTGTCCAATGCTGGCACCCCTTGGCTAAAAGCCCTCCATGCACCTGTGGCTCTTTCTTGCCGATATCGCCATCCCATCATGTGGTACTCAGCCTCCACATTGAGGATGTGCCTGTACCGCACTGCCCGCCTCTGAAACTCACAAATTTCCTGGGCATTCATGTGGGCAGCTGTAAAAAAAGAGACAGGCAAACATTAGTGTCATCATTGTGTGATACATGTACAGATGATAATCTAACACTTCCTCACAAATAGCACATGCAGTCCAAATCACAGTACAGATGATAGAATGTCCCTGAGGACTGACATTCCAATGCAGCCTACCCATCAACTATCTAACTGCACAGCAATGCACAACAAGGTGTGTAACAAATTAACTGATCTCTGCATATATGTAGTGCTATTGGTCACATTACAAAACCTGCAAGTACTCAACATGTGCCAGGCCAACTACTCCATATCTTCTGGATCAACTTCAAGGCACACAAGACCTGTGATTTGTATATGGAACTGGCAGGATGGTTTGCGGTTGGTAATCATAAGGGGTCATAGTAGTTTGGCACACATTAATGCTTTAATTACATGCCTGTCATCTACACTGTGACCATCACACCTAGCTACATATATTTTCTCCCTCTAACCCTGTGCCTCAGGGGATGGGCATGCAAAACATTTTTCAAACGTCAAGGACAACCATGAAGCTTTGTCCAGCTGTACATGGATTTAGTCAGTGTTACACAGGTAAGGATGCCTGCCAACTAGGAGTGAGTCAACCATTGGTCAATCACATCTACATTCATGTTGCCATTTGTGGACAACCATCAACATCAGATCTCACTGACACATTTCCTAAATCAACCACATAGATGCAAGCACACATCTGGCCTTGTCCTGCATGCACGCCTATAACACATCACTTAAGTGTCACGTAAATGGAGTACAACATGTGGGTTAGATGCTGGGGGACAGTCACCCATACAGCCCTACATGTTCATTACATTACAGGGATGCGCACGTTTGTTTGTAAAACTAATGCATCACTGTTTTGTGTGAATTAGGGTATGGCTTGCTGAATAAATTATGACTCTGGCCACTTCCAAATCAATTGTGGCCATACATGTGGCTACAAATCACCTTGTTCACCCTCCCAAGCCTATTGCGCAGCACTAGACTCCCAATATATGACTCTCTGCCAGTGAATGTCTAACTCTTCCATGGAACACTATGTCAACCTCCTGTCAAGTCACATATCAGATGACGTGCCAGCTCATCATATCTTGCAATAAGTCCAACACACAGGAGTCAATCACACAACAGCTGCAAACAAAACACAGGACAAACATTTTCACACTTACTGGATACGTCTGGGTCCTCAAATTGAGCCACTTCACCTATGGTGTAGGGGGCTGGTCCACCTGTAAAACATGGAAGGGTGGTATGTGCTCAAAGTCTGATCACTGTACAAACGTGGGAACAACAAATCACTGTGTGTGACATTTCATATGATAGTGTTGACACTCCAACAGACATACCACTGTAAACATGCATTGAAATTGTCACTCCAGTGAGTGATAGACACACATATGCATATATGCACTGGCACTAACAATCATGTGGTGCCAAACCTGACTACACAATTTTGTGGATAATACATTCCAGATGGTACTCCATTTCATCATTTGTTATTGGGAGACAAATGCAATGCCACATTCCTGGTGCACTGCAATACCAGTAACTCAGGTATTGTGGTTTGTGCATCGAGGGGTAATGAGTAACTGTGTGATGGACATGTAGGTTGATTTGCTTTCAGGAATTATTGTGCTTTCAGTGGCCCATATTAGGTGTGCCAGTGTTGTATGTAGGTTACATATGCCCCATTGGCAGAGTCCCCTAAGCCATATCTGCCCCCTATGACAACATGATGGCAGGGATCCTGTGTGTGAAATGATGACAATGTAGCGCTAAACATGGATTGCCCACATTTCTGTTACAAAACTGCAAAATAATGTATGCTGACAGTGTCTTAGTTGATCATCGTCGACAGAATGCATGAGCACAGGTGTAGTCATTGTACCAGAAATGTGTCACTCAGGGCCATGTGTACCTATATCAGGTATTGTGAATCACACAGTGCAAGATTCAGCAACTTGCAATTAGCAAGTTGGGTGATCAGAGGTAGTATACCTGAAATGACACAGTTTGCAAATGAAAAATGGGGTAGCACATGTCCTACTTCTTCAGTCATGATGAGGTCGGTCTCTATTTGAAAACCCCTTGGGAATGGCGGCACTCACAGGAATGGTAGTCTGCTGAGCTCAGCAGACCACCATGTCTGTGACTGCCTTCATACTGAGATGTTTACATTTGTAGAAATGCTGCAATATTTCAGCAGGGGTGTACAGAAAGTAATTTAACAACCTATTTCTTCACTAATATAGTATTATGGTAGCAGTCAGTGGTCCCTTGCACAACATCATGCTCAGAAATAGTTTGTGACCATGCATTCACAAAGAGCAGGAATCCCATGTTGACCCTTTCACTTTCGAAAATGGGTTGGCACCAATGTGACACAGATGGTAACTGTATAGCTCAGTTCCGGCAATTGTGCCCAAGCAAAAACATTTGTAGAGGCCTGCTACTCAATGATAGGATTTCAACGCCTAATCCGAAATGCTACTGGAAGACCCTGTTTTATGATAGTGAAATCTGGTAGCATAATGGCCCATTTGGGTTTGGCCATGTGAATGATTATTTGTCCTGACGTAAACACACGGATACAGTGAACTTAGGCCCAGATGTCTATGTTTTTGTGTTACATTTGCTTCATTTGTTGACGCAACAGCTGTGCAAATTTGCAAAATAAATTTGTATGTTGCAGTGTGCACTACTTTTGCGTCCAGAAATTACACAAATGCAGCGCAAAAAAAGTAGAAATATGGGCCTAAGTTAATAGTGAAGGTTATGAAGAGCATGGTACGTTAGGCCCTGAATACTGTTCGGACATAGTTCAACAAAACTGTGGACTGCATTGTTACCATATATTACCATGTGTAATACATTACATTCCTGATACACTTACAGTTTGTTCAACTTACATTCCATATGTCCACAAACATTGCATGCAGCATGTCACAACATCCACTACTGTCACTCCAGAGCATTGTACTCTAGACATTAGTCAATTTGGTACTCACCAACAGGGCAACCAATCCCCACACCCAGGTGGTCCAGAAGTTCCTGCTCTAGGGCCACCAGGTCAGCCCAGCGAAGCTTCAGCTGGTGCTCATTCCGTTGCGTGTTGAAAATCCGCCTCATGTGGAACAGCACCTTTGCCCACTACAGCCGTATTGCCTCTGTCTGATACAGGTCCCAGACTCCAACATCATGGGTAGGAAAGTGGCACACCAGCCACACAAATGCCCCTAACTTCTCCTCATCCAATGTGCCCCAGCCATGGCCTTCCGACATCATACTAAACAGTATTTCAAAAGTAAAGAGGTAAAAACAGGGAAAGGAGGTAGAAAAAGGAAACTTCTCTAACCCAATGAAAGCCCCAAATCACCCCAACTAATCCCACCCAAACAGACTCCCAAGAATACAAATACAAATCTAACTACAATTAAAGACACAAAACCACTTACACAGGATACAAATATACTTACTAAACAGCAAAAGACAAAATATAGACCACACAGGAGACAAAATCACAACATCCACAGAGAAACAATCCAAAACACAGCCACACAGTCTAGAAAAATCACAGACTGCAAAGTAAAAGTGAAAGTACACCCACTGTACCATTTCTGTAAACAGGATATCTTATTACATCACTTCCTGTCTCATTGGCGGCCCGTTTTTTGTCTTGCATGTACATTTTTGACGCATATGTAATTTGCGTCAAAATCCCACACATTCATGGATCAATAAATTTTCAATGGATATCTGCATGCCTGGGGTGCGCTGGTGGAATTAACGCTAGGGACCCATTGGTGTATATTGTGCATTTGCGTCATTTTCTGACGCGTTTGCAGCAATATTTCTGATTCGAACTGCGTTTGCGTAATTTTTCAAAATGTAATATGCATGCAGCCTATAACTAGACAGAGATAGGATGGTATGACTTGCAGTGTGTGTTCTAGTGTTTGAGCACATGTGGCAGACCATGCTACTGCGGCCCATAATACACATATCGGTGTGCAGGATTAGCTCTTCTAAATGATGCAACAGCAGCACAAACTTTGGAAATTAAAATGGAATTTTAAAGTTTGCGCAGGTGTTGCATCAATAGAGGACAGCAAGGCTATGCTACAAATAAATGATTCATGGCCTGTGTGTTTTGTTTGTGAATTGACTGTTCAAACTATTTGTATTCCTCTGTTGGAACGGCATGCAATACATTTAGCGTAATGTTCATGTATGAATGTGTTACAAATGGGTATCACCATCAGATGCCAATCAATGAGGTACAACAGTCATGATATGTGTTTGTAATATCTGTTGCCTCTTTTTTGCTGTGTGTAGTTGCTTGACTTTGAGGACAATACATTTCCCATGACAAACAATACACAGGAAAGATTGAGGATGGCTGATAGGGCGATGTCAGATATGTTACCCCTCACATCTCATGAAATGTTGGCTACCACATCATGGTCACTTGTGTGTATACTACCCATGAGTCAGGTATTTGAACATGTTAAGTAGGTACAGTGTTTTTGACACAGAGCCTCAAATCCAATCATAACATTGTTATGTACACCACAATTTGACTAATGTAAATTACCTATGTTCTTCCTGTGGCTGTGGTGGACCAGCAGCCCAGGCTGCATGTGTTCACATATTTCCAGTGATTCGTTGCACAAAAGTGTCCAGTTCAAGTGTGTGGCCATGTGTGCCCTGTGTCAGTATTGGCCTCCATGGTGTAATGGTTATATGCAGGTCTAGTCAGGAGTCTGTGGAGCCAACCCTTGAATTAACAGAGTATCCTTCAAAGCAGATCTAACCTAAAGCCAAAGATCAGCTAACAACATACAAGGGGATAGGGCAACTATGGTACAGCAGAAATTACAGAAGGGAGACGACAGAGCAACCTTGTTGTGGTCAATTATGTTATGGATCAGTAATAGACAAACAAGCAGGTTTCATCACTACATTTGTAATCAGGGTAGGGCTCTAAACTTCCCACTGCAACAGGGAACATCAGTGCCTCTGTGCAGATTAATCTCACAGCTAGTCACCACGCAAGCCCTATCAACAGGTGGCGGCAGAAGTAAATCTGTGTGTGGACCGTCAGGGCACAGACATGTATTGTCCTTACATACACATTAGAAGCCCTTGTTTGTTGGGCTGGAGGCACAGTACCAAATCCAGGAATACAGCCGTAGCACACTGTCACTGTTTGGCACCAATGAATACATGCAAAACCAGACAGAGGATGGGGCTGGATCTGCCCCCTGGAAAACATGTCAGGGTACAAAAAATATAAGAAAACAAATTAAACTATTCTATACAGTTCATAGACTTACCAGACACAGTACCCAAGAGGAAACGGAGGACATGGAAACAAACTATGAGGCAAATGTGGCCACAGGGAACCTCTCTGGTTAATGCAAAGACTGGAACCAGTCTGGCTAACAGGATGCAGGCTCTGTCAGGACCAAACATGAACAAGGCAGAAAAACAGTGAGAATAGTCAGATTGGAAGAAGCAGGAACAAAACTGTGGAAACAAAGAGCTGTTTCAGGTGTACTCAGCACCGTAAAACAATCCAACAAGGGCTCGGAAACACAAATGAATTGTACTCCAATGCACAACAAGGAACTTCAGGAAATGGCAGCTTCTAAGCAGTTCCAGGCAATAGCAAGGGCAGGACAGAGTCAAATGGCTGGGCTGCATGAAAGTGCTCACAGGTGTGTGCAGCTTGCTTCAGTCTCTCAAAAGTCCTGGAGTTGAGAATCCAGTATAAGGGGACAACCGGACTTTCCACATGGGAAGCAATGGACACCAGATTACATGTCTTACCGACTACCAGGCAGTGATTATGGGACCTGAAGTCCATGCAGACTGATGAAGTAGAACTATGGCATGCCATACTGAAAAGGGAAGCACACAGGAGTCAGAATGGGAGTCTGTGTGAGTGTAGATGATGATTCCAAGGGTACAGATAGTCCATTTACAGCGCCCCCTAGAGAAGGGTGGGCAGATATTTAAAACATGGCAGGTGCAGGACTTATTTCCTGGGATGGACTGCGCAGGGCATGTCTTGTGAGCTTTTCATACATGGGCCACTCGTGCTATCCATTGTCAGGTTTGATGCACTTGTTGTCACACACGCTCCTTGCAGAGATATCTGATGTCACACTTACTGCTGTCAAGGGTCTGGTCATACATTCCTGTTACCAATGCCATTTCACATCCACTGCCTCATGTATGATGTACTTTTTTACCTTGTGATTTATGGGGCCAGATGTAGCAAAGGGTTTTTCCCATTCTGTGCCAATGGGAAAATGTGTTCGTACATATGGCCCATGGTGTCATAGTTTGGTGTCTTATGCTGCAAGGGACCATGTTGGCAACATGGATGTGTCTCATAGCTGTGGTCCTATGAATTTGCCCTTCAAATGTGAAATAGACAAGATGTATTTCATAAAAATGATTTGTGAATTTTGCTCTACATTGATGCCCATCAAATGTGATATGGCATCTGAAGTATGCAAATTTGTCTTTCTGCAATGCTCCCTGAGGTAATACTCTGATTATGATTCCTAAAGATCATGTGATGCATAAATAATTACATGATTGAGTGATAAAGTGAGCTGTTCAATTCCACACCATTACAAAGTGGTGACAGTGACTATTGTTGGAAAATTTGTTGTACTATATGTTGTCTGCGACATATTCCAGGAGCTATATTAGGATGTTCCCCCTCATTTTCCCAGACAGCATCCTCCTCCTTCCTCCTCTTCAGAAAGTTGTTCATGTTCATATAGGGGAATGTTCCTCCTAACACAAATGCTGTGCAGGATGGAACAGGTCAAAATGATCTTGCAGACCATTTCTGGGGAATTTAGGAGGCTGCCTCCGGTGATGTCCAGGCACTTGAATCTGGACTTCAGGATGCCAAAAGTCAGTTCAACTATGGTGCGTGTCCTCCGATGTGCCTCATTATAGGCACTCTCTGCTGCTGTGCTTCAGTTGGCAAATGGGGTCATGATCCATGGCTGGATCCCGTAATCCTGATCACCTGAAAGAGAAAATAGGGGTAAGTATTTTGTTGTTGCTTGCACCAGGAATGTCATTTTGCATGGCAGTTCTTATCTTGTGTTGTCTGTGACTCATATGTGTTTGTGGTATTGTGTAGGATCCTAGGCTTCTGTGAGGTTTTTATTGCATTGGGTTGTTTGACTTGCAAAACGTATGTTTGGCTAATTGACCTGATATCTCTGGTATATTTTAAAACTTGCAGTTCAATGTGTATCTCTCATGCGTTATGTAGTCAGCAAGATGTTTTCATGTGCATTCACTGGAGGTGAGATGATACTTCCACACACACAATAGATTCCACTGTGGTGGTAACATGGTTGCACTACATGGCCTGGACATCCCATCCAATTAGACATATCTAATTGCAGATGAAATGCAACAGTGAGGTCCTTTGATTTGGCTGGGTCACAACACATCTCCATAAGTTGGCAGTACTGTGTTTAGTATTGACAAGGCACAATTATCCCATGTGTGACTAGTTCTATGCAAACTTTTTTTGTTTCCTCACCCAGTTGGCTCATGTGCAACCGTGCACCTATACTACTGAATTTGCTCCAGGTGAGCTGGCTAAATTGGTTGTGGGGGTGGTTGTTTTTGTGTAGGAAGATCCATCTCCCTGTACATCTCTTCTGTAGATGGGGAATTGTCTCTTTCAGTGTGTGTAGACGTGTGCACTATGCATTAGTGTCACATCAACATGTTTTCATAGCACAGTCCACTTCCTTATTGCTAGCTGGCAATGTCACCCCAGGACTGATGTGGGATGTTGGTACTGCCTCAATATTTCCATGTCACCTTCATTTGAGTCAGCGTCATTATACTATGTGTCTCATGGTGTTTGACCTGCAGCAACACACATTGCACACCCCTTACACAGGACATATTGCTTGGAAGGGTATGGGATTGACTACGTGGCCTTATGTGATATTGATTGGTTAATCTTCCAAGTTGTACTGCCAGTTAAGGCCATGTCATTGTCACTGTGTGGTTTTAAATTGGTCCCTTGTGGCTCTAGAGTGGCATCTATTGTTATTGGCAGCTGCCATTTGTCCATAGGTGTGAATCCCATTGGGTCAGGATATCAAACACAACTACCAGTGTCACACCTCAGTGTCTTTCTTGCCACGTGTCAATGTAGTGGTGTATGTCTTGTGTGTCCTACAGGGTTGCTGTGCTGTGTGTATATTACTAGGTTTCTGGACTTACTGACGAGAAGGCCATTGCCGTATCGTCGATCCTGGAAGTGCCGATTAATGGTGCTGTTGTGGAACATGAAGGAATCATGTACACTCCCAGGATACTTTGCCATGATGTTGGTGAACAATCTCTGGTGATCAACAGTGGCCTGCTCATTGATGGAATGGGTGTGCTTTCTGTTGCGGTATGGGTGCTCGGTTGCAGCCGGTGGCACAATCCGGACATGTGTGCAGTCAATGGCACAAGCATGTGTGGGAAGATATTAATTTGGTAAAACCCCTGTTTGGTCTCCTGCTGCTTCTGCTGTGTGTTGGGGAAGCTGATGTGGCGGGGTGTGAGGGAGATGATGGCATCAAGTACCTTGGGAGGAAGGCGGAGGATGAGGGCTGTGAGACCCTGGCTACCAGGGCACCGGTAGTTTGAAATGAGCCACTTGCCAACATGTGCAGGACAGCTAGCACCTTGGTGGAATAATGTGGGGTTTCTGCAGGCTGGCTGTTAACTGTGGCTCCATTTAGGGCTGCAGCTGCTGTATGGCTTGCCAGTTGAGTCTGTACCTCTGGATGATATCATGTTCCCTGAGGCCCAGGAGGGTTGTCCTGGTGCTGAATAGCCTCTCCTGCCTTCTCCATTGCTTTTGGGGTCCACGTTGGTGTGGTGGTAGCTGCTGCTGTTGGTCCTGTGCTCTCCGTAGTGGTGTGCTTAACTCATTTTAACCCCAGCCCTGACCCAGTTGCCCGGTTGGATAAATATGGCACACAGGTGATTGAGTCATTTTGTGGACGGGAACACCTACCTTGCATTTCATTGACGCAAGGCAGTTTCACGCATCCAGAAAATGATGCAAACTCTGAAATTTTGAAGCTAGATGGGCCCAGCATCAAAATATAAATATGGTGTTAAGTTTGCACCTGACTAGCGTAAAAAAAATGACGCTAATCCGGTGCAAAGGAAGTATAAATATGGGCCTTACTTTGTCAAAGGTTTCAGATCTGCAAAGGACCTGAATAGTGTTCCCTAAGCTCTGCATGTTAACACACGTATACTGAATATGCTAGTTAAGAATCTTCCAGGAAGAGCGTGCTAGCTTATTCCACATGTCACATAACGTGATGTGTAACTTTGTCCATCACCATCATGATGACACATTTGCTTTTTGGATGTAGAACAGAGAGGTTCTCATCCTTATTTATCCAAACTTTATACTGCAGAATCCCAGTTGTGGTTTTATTTTCTCCATACCTGGGAAGAAAAGGGAAATTCCAATTGTTATATCCATGAGCCTATAACATTTAAACCCAGTGGAGGAGAATCTGCATATAAAGGAATGAAGGATGAGGAAGACAAGGAAACAAAGGACTAAGGGGACTAGAAAGATGAGGGCAAAGAGGATTAGGACCTTGAAAATGACAATCAGGAGGACAAGGGTGTGAATAAAAATGAAGATCAGGAGGAACAGAACCAGGTACATCAGGTCCAGGATGATCACAGCCACAGGACTAGGAACATGATTGACAGAAAGATGAAGCAACATGATGGCCAGCCCCAGGAGGACCAGATAAAGTAGGACCATGATGTGTTTTTAGCAGCACAAGGATAAGCATCAGGAAGACCAGGGCCAAGAGTAACTGGACCAGATAAGACCAGTTGAACTGGTAGCCAGAATAAGTATAGAGGACAGTACCAAGACTAGCAAAAGGTCCAGAGGTGGAGGACCAGGACCAGAACAAGGCAGATTAGGAGGATCAGCACCACTAGGACCAGGAACAGGCCTAGACATGCCAGGAGGACCATGACCATAGGACCAGGGCCCAGAGTACTGAGTGAAGCAGAAAGACTAAACCCAGGATGAGGAAGATCAGGAGGAACAGAATAGCTCCATCTAGGAAGACTAGGGGGAATGGACCTGGATGTCAAGGAGTACCAGGACCAAAGTAATGAACCTCAGAATAACGCAAACAAAGAGACCCAGGACCAAGAGGGCTCATACCATTGGGTGTAGTGCCAGAAGGTCTATGAGGACAAGGAAAATGGGCAGGAGAACAAGGATGATGATCATCATCAAATACTTTATTCGGTTCATATAAAACCATAAAAGACATCAGATATTTACATACATACAAATTTCTCACATATACAATAAATAGCAAAATGAATAAAAATTTCGGACACCAAAAGCAGCATATATATAATTTAACACAGACTGTATTGTCTCTTCATCTCCCAGATTATATAGCTGAGAGAAAGCAATATGGCTAAACCTAATGCCCTTGGCAAAAAAAATAGGGCGTAAAAACCTTTTTCTTTGAGCAGCATACAAAGTGCAAAAGAGAACAAAGTGCAACGTGCTTTGAGGTGTTTTTCCATCACAATCACATGGCGGGAGTTCCTTAAACCAGGTACCACGAGTAGGGAATGCTATTAAATTATGTAATATGTTCAAACGTAATCTGGTAAGTAAAAACCTGTGCCGCTCGGAACTAATAGTAGTCAAATAGCATAGGGTGTGGTATCTGTAGCAGGGTCCTCTCCTGATTTCCAACTGTACCTATGTTTGAATTTGAAATGTGAATTGAATGCCAGAATATCTCCTTGATCCTTTTGATGTCCCATCTCACCAGAAGATCCAGGGTGAGGATAAACTCCCCAGCCCCGAGACGGAGAAAAATAGAATGAACATATCTGAGCCAGGGTATGTCCATCGATCATGATATTGAAAGACAGTCCTGGATTACCATTCTACACAAGTGAGCTTCTGGATTTAACCAAATGTTTAGCCATAACAACACGGGCTGAAGCTTTATGTAATCAGATAAGTCCCTCAGACCCACTTCTTCATGACAAAACTTCACTGAGGTCGATTGTGGGACTGCTAATAGCCTCCTTAAAAACTTGTTTTCAACTACCTGGAGACTTAAACAATCAGCGTGGCCCCAAACTCCTGCTCCAAATGTCGTAATAGAAAGGCATTTACTTATAAAACCGTCAGCATCTCTTTAACCGGTTATGCCGGAAAATCTAAAAAGAGCATCTATGGCTCTTTGAAATTGTGTTACGCGTACATTCACTAAATATTTCCAGTTAAAATCTACATCAATAGGGGCGTGGTCTGCCCGCCGTTTCGAATGGCCACCTGAGCGAGAAGCTCCATGTGCCGGGCCAGATCAGGGCCCACGGAGGGAACACTATCCCCCACCAAGAGCCTCTCCCATGACATCGGGGAATCCTGTGAGCGCCGGGCTCGAATAACGAGGAGCCCCGAGGCGCGCAACAGCTGCAACAGCCGTTTATAAGCAAAGGGCGGGTGCGGCCTGGCGAGATGCGCTGAGCCGCGGCCTCAATTTTGAAAAGGTACAGAGGGTGCCCCGGAATGAGTGGAATGTGTGGCCGGGAGTGTCTCTCCCTGATCGATTGAAGCCTGCTCCCATTGTATGGACCTGGGCACCGAGAGGGGGAGGTGAGGGGCACATCCCTCAATGTACCAGGATACCTAATGGCACGCACCGGGTCATCGCGGCCAAACAAAGGATCTCCGCAGGTGCCTGGAAGCATGGCAGATGGATGCCATCAGCTGAGCCTGCCACATTGAAAGCCAGGGGCCCAAAAGAGGACTACAGGCACTGGCAATACAGCCTCAAGAGCCCATCTTGGCATCTGAAGGGGCGCATATAAATAAGGTGAGCAGGAGGGAGCACTGCTCAGAACTCCATAGAAGGAGGCTGGGGCCAGACTCAGGTGACACGGCAGGAGGGACCCCATCCCCGAGATGAGGCTGGTTCCTTCTGAGGGGCATTTTGTAGGGTAGGGCTCACCGACTTGCCCCCAACAGAGCAGTGACTGAGGTCCCAATCAGTTAGACCTACCGGGGCTCCGCATTGCAGCCACCACTTCTCTATCCTTTACCCCCCCACCCCTGTACCAGCGTGGCGGTTGGCGCTGTGACCTGTACCAGGACAGACTGTCTTCAATAGTCCTGACAGAAAGGTTCACCACCGCTTCGATTGTTTGTAGGTGGAGGGGAAAGCATAACCCCCAGTAGGAGACCATGCCTGCAAACATGTGGCCCACCCACCAAGACTGATACTCCTCTTGGACTCAAACTGCTTGCTTCATTCCTTACAACAGCCGCAGTACCGGAAGCCTGAATGGCTACGCCACAGCCATTAATGCTCCTGTGACAGGGCCAGGGTTCAACTGCCACATCCCCACCAGGCAATTCCCCTTGTGAACTTAATCACACAGGGGCAATGCCAAGTGGGAAGTCCTCCGGCAAACACTCCCGTCAACTGTTATTTTCCGAGGCCATAGCACAATCAAAAACCATGGCAGCGCAAAAGACCCCTCCATATCCCGTATCTTTGCCAGCTGACTCCCACTCATACTACAGGAGATCACCATGGTGGGGCGTCATCTGGAGGCAATGGATTCCAAGATTTCAGACTTGACAGGGGCCTCTAATTCTATACTGGCTTAGATCGCCGGTTTTCGGGAGACAGTGACCGACCTAGACCAACACCTCATGACGGTGGAAGACCAGGTTTCGGCATTGTCCGACCAAGAGGCAGAGTTGAGGTCTTTGCGAGCAAAGGTAATTGACTTGGAGGTTAGAAGTTGCAGAGATAATATACGACCTTTTTGGCATTCCGGAACGCAAGGAGGGCTCCGATATTAAATCCTTTCTCAAAAATGTCCTACCTGAGCTCACAGGCCTGGATTTTTCACCGCCATTGGAGTTCCAAACAGTCCACAGGATTGGCCGTTTACATAACTCAATCTCCGATAAGCCTCGTCCCATCATCGCTTGTTTCCTGCGCCATGAACAGGCCCGACAGACCATTTCGGCAGCCAAATCTCAAGGTCCATTCTCTATAGAGGTTCACGAGATTAGGGTGGCATCAGATTTCTCTAAACTAACAAATGAAAAGCGGAAGGCATTCCTGGCTCTCCGCCCACAACTCAGGAACCTGGACATTAAATTTGGTCTTTTTGAACCGGCTCGCATGTGGATCACATACAATGGCAAATCCAGAGACTTCACTGAACCTGCGGACTTCAGCTCCTTCCTGAGCGACCTTGCTTCACATCCCATGGACTCCGCCTCCACACACTCGGAACCGGGCGTCTTTGCTCCTGGACATTCCCCCATTACACTGCCCCTGCTGTCTCAACCTCAGCGTGCAGCGTCGCAAAAGAGAGGTAGGGTTTATGACCGCTCGTTCAAATCACAGGAGGGTCGCAACCATGTCCTCCAAGCGGTGATAGACCATACTTAGGACCGGGGCAGAGAAAAGTCCCGATCCCCCTTGAAGCCAACCCTCGAAGAGCACCCGTAAAGCTGGTCCACACGGTGCTCTGAGGACTTCTTGCACTTCACCTAGCAACGGGTTTTCCCTCATCAGACAGCTAAGAGTCATATCAGACTCTCATTATCACTGTTTTTCATCTTGGCTGAGAGGGGTCAGGAAGGGGTCTGGGCCAGTACTTAGCTTACACGTTCAAGCTGCAACTGCTGTGATTTACCTCTGCTTTTGGGTCAGTTACGTAACCGGCCCCTATGTGAACATTTTGTTATTTTGTCATTTTGGGGGTAACATTATAGTCAAAAACACTGAACAATAGCAGATAAGGATATGTTAAAGTATTAAGTTGCATGTCTTATGATATAGTCTGTCTAGAGTTATTCACTCATTAGTACCAGTTTTTATATGGAATTGATTGCCCTCTGCATGCCATGTGATCTGCCTCCAGCTTTGGGTTATGATCTCGTCCTCCGGCGCCGCCGGCTCTTCCTTGCCTGTCCTCCCCGTACTTCTATTCCCACTTACCCTGTAGATTACCAATTGTGGGGACCCACCACAAGACATGCCTCAGAGGACATCCGACACTCTACACACCCCAGATACTGGGGAGGTCCATGCCCCCTTATCCTTTCCTATCCATCCCCACCCACCAAATTGGAGGACTGCTCTGATAGCACAAGCCATAGGATCCTTGCCCTCACTCCGCGCCCTTCTCTCTATGACCACCTTATTCTCCCTAGGCACTCACCAGGACGTGTTATGTGGGTGCTCCTCTTTCAGTAATTGCAGGGTCACGGCCTTGCCCTCCTTGGATAGTGGCTGCCATGCTGTTCAAGGTCCCCGAGGTATGTTTCTTTGGTAATACTGGTCCTGACACGAGACAACACGGACCTCTCCCTTTCTAGTTGCTTAAGTAGGAGATAGGAACTATCCCACATTTTCCTTCATGGGTGGTCGACGGGGTGACAGTCCTCACCTTTACACCTTGCTCGCTATGGCCACCACCAAGTCCTGTATTATTCCGCCTTTCCATATTCTTAGTTCCTTGCGCCCCACCCCCTACCACTCGGCATTATTTACCAATGAGGCATCTTGGTGGCCCCATCAGATCACTCACTAATCCTTCTGTTCCCCTCCTCCCCCCCCACTGACGCTTGCCCGGCGTGCGGATCTTACAGGTCCTGACCCGCAGTTTAGCAGGACTTTTGGTGGCAAGACACTTTCTCGCTCTCTCTAGTTTACATTCCCTCACACTTTCTCTATATTCATTCTTTTTCTTGTCCCTTTTCTTCATTTCTTCATATCCCTTCCTCTCTCCCCTGAGTTCCTTTGTCTGTATATCTCTTCTCTTAAATTGGGTGATTCTTATCTCTTCCTAGCTCTTTTTTTACCTATCCTGTTTGCGCCTCTCTTTTCCCCCTTTCTTGTTGCCTTTTTTTTTGTTCGATTTCCTTATATTCTGTGGCCGAGGGTTTCTCCCCCACTTCCCCCCATACCTATTTATCCTTTCTTAGTACACAAGTGTCTGGAGCTTCATTATTCCTATCTTATTCCTTCATCCATAATATCAATGATTGCGAAGTCTCCATCCCCCTTGAATAGGTTCATACCACGCTTTATAATGGGGTCATCATCCCTGCTCACGGTTTTTTCTTGGAATGTACATGGCATGACACACTACATCAAGGGACAGAAGATATTATCTTATCTCCGGTCCAAAGGAACTGACATTGCCCCTCCTTTTCCTTACCTCCTCCTCCCCTCTGCTATGTTCATTGTTCACCCTGTCCCCCCACCAATCTTCCTTATTAGTGCCTCCTGTTTCCCCCCTCCCTACTTGTGTTGTTCCCTCCCCCCTCGGCCACCACCATTATTATCCTCAATCCCCTCCCCTTTCTCATCTATGTCTTCACTCCATTATTCTTATCCTTACTCTCATCCTCCCTCATATCCCCACCTACCCTTCTTCCTCTTATGGATATTCTCTCTTCCCCTCACCTTTCCTGTTTCCACCCCTTTTGGGTAGGTTCTTTATTTTTTTTTTATTTTTTTTGCTTTGTTTATATCTTCTTCCTCAGATATTCCCTTTAATACTACGACCTCATCCATGCTAAGCCGTGCCACTGCCCTGAGACACCTACTCTTCCTCACAGTGGTACTATCAAAAGGAAATCACTCCACCTCTGTAAATTCCCTTATATGCCCCCTCTTAAGTCCCCTCTACCCTTATCCAAAGAACGGATAGCACTTCTTCTTACACCCATCGGGGCCACCGTTCTTCGCCCCCTGCTTGTGTTTCCTGTCTGGAGGCCCTATAACACTGTCTGTAGCCCATAATTCACTATTCTTCTGGGACACCTTAATGTTCCCCACCCACCTATTTTCAATTTAGACGGCAGGTACTGGAATTCTGGAACACTAAGGGGACCGGTGGCCTAGATTGGCTGGTTGGTTAGCCTTGCTACGAATATCCGTAACCAAGTCCGATATTGGGGACTGATGCGGGGCTGAGGAGAAGTGCTATTGTAGCATAGTTGCCCTGCATCATTATTATTATGTTATTGAGTTAATTGTATTTGTGTATCATTATACAAGGATAAGGTTCTCATGTATTATTGAGATCTCGCAATATGGTTACTCTTTTTGCTCTATATCTGTAATAGCTAGATGTCTTAGGTATAGATATGAAGAATTAATGATTTTCTTAGATGTTATTCTAAATCTGAGTGTCTTCCTTTCCTAATTGTTTTTTTTCTTCTTCTTTCTCTTTTCCATCCTTCCCTGCGTAGTACTACTAGAATTTAAGTCAAATATTGTATAAGAGTATTGAAGGTTATTTGCTTTCTGTAAATTGAGTATCATTCTGGAATATGGTAATAAAAAATTACAGCACGAAAATCTACATCAATGGGAACCCCCAGGTAGGTAAAATTTGGGACCTTAAGTATTTCTACCCCTTCCAGAATTAATTTTGTAGTTTCTGCTAATTTTGGACCACTCTTCATCACAAATGATTTAGTTCAATTGATTTTAAGACCGAGGTTACCCATAAATGTATTAAAAGCACTTAATAAAATTTGGAGGCCATTTGCTGTCCTTGAAATCAGTACGGCATCATCCGCATAAAGAAGAACTGGGATTGGAGAGTTTTTGATGAGTGGCAAATCCTTCCCTATTGCACATAAAAACTTTTCCAACCCATTTATATAGAGAAGGAAAAGAAAAGGGACCAGCACACAGCCCTGTCTAACCCCTTTTAGTGAAGGAAATGTTTCTGTTAAGTCACCATCCTGGGAGAAACGGACTCGTGCCGAGGTGCAAGCATGAAGTCTACTGAGTAAAACAATTATATCATTGTCCACCCCATATTTAGCATAACAGACTACAGTTTCACTCTATCAACTGTGTCAAAAGCACAGGATAGGTCCATAAAGGCTAAATGCACACAGACCTTTTTTGCCTTCGTATATTTTTGAACTATCAAGGTCAAATTAAGGGTCTGTTCAACTGTGCCCAGCCCAGGGTGAAATCCATACTGCATCCTTGACAAACAGTTAGTCTCCACTGCCCAGTTCTCCAGTTTGTTTAAGATCACTCTACCTAATATCTTAACTGAGCTGTCTAAGAGGGAGATTGGGCGATAACATAATGGATCTGCCCTGTCCCCCTTCTTAAAAATGGGCACAATAATTGCCTCTCTCAAAGTGTCTACTAGAGGACCTATCATAACAGATCTCCAAACGTTGGTAAGCAATGGTTCCCAAAAATCTGGAAGCGCTTTATATAGGTAGGGATTTTATCTGGGCCAGGAGCTTTATCATAGGGGCAATCTCGGATGGCCTGTATTACATCAGCTACATCTATTGTGTTACAGAAAGCTGCACCTATCGAGGCATTACTTATTGCCATAAAACTGTTCATGTCATCTTGGGATGTATCATTTGCTATAATAAAATTTTTTGAGAAATGGTCCACCCAGGCCTTTGCTGGGATGACGGTGTCCAATAACATTTTATCCTTATCATTTAAAAAAAGGGGAATTAGCCACCTGTCAAAAAGCCTTTGTATCTTTCTTTTTTACTTGGATGATCCAAAGCAAGCAAACAAGATCAAAGAGGACCATGACTGAAGAAGCCAGGTAGACTGAGTGAAACAGCAGGACCAGGAACTTACGTACTGGGAATCAGATGTGCAGGGTGAGAAGGATCAGAAGGACCAGATTAAGTGGATGAGGGTCAAGAAGATCAGGACAGTAAAGAAAGAGCAAGGAGAAAAGGGGCAGGAAGAAAAAAGATTGCCAGAAGGACCAGAACCAAGATGATTAGGCATACAAAGACCCAAACAGGGAGGACAAAACACAAAATGAGGAGAACACAGACTATGAGGACCAGGAAATGGAAGACCATTGCTAGACAAATCACACTGAGAGTGAGGAAGACTAAACATCAGGACCTGAATAGTAAAGAGGAGGGCTAGGAGAACCAGGGCAAGGAGGACCAGTTGCACCACAACCAAGGGGAAAAAGAAGCTCAATTCACAAAGACCTAGAGTTCTGGATCTGGCATACCAGTACAAGCAGGACCAGGATGTGGAGGAAAAGAAGGACCAAGGCAAGAAAGGCCAGGATGACAGGAGCCATGATGGCCAAGCTGGGTGGCTAAGAACAGCTAAGAGCAGGATGACGCAAACAAGGAGGGTCAGAATAAAGTGGGCAAGTTAGTCCAAAATGACAACAAACAGGAGGACCAGGGCTCAAGGTTTCATCACATGTTGGAGGAGGGCTCTGTGAACTAGTCAGGTGAGGAGTGGGGGGAATAGATCCATTATGACTAAGCACCAGATAGGGGTGCATTAGGTGGACTAAAAAGATCACAATAAGCAGGACCAGAAATAGTGCTAGGTGGGCCAGAGAGGCCAGGAGTGAGGCACCCGGACCTGAAGTTCCAAGTATAGCAGGACGACTAGGACCTTGGGTATTACAACCAGGATGAGAGGGATTAGAATAACCAGGACAGCCAGAGCCACAAGGACCAATGGGACCAGAACAGAACCAAATGACCTCACCCAGACCAAGAGGAGCTAAGAAGAAAGACCAGGGCCCATAAAGGCAGCACCAGGTAGACCACAAGGACCATGGCAAGAAGAATCAAGATGACCCAAATAGGAAGACAAGGCATGCCCGCTCTTGGAGAACCAGGACAACAGGTCTAGGTGGATAAGACCCAGCAGACCAGCAGGATCAGGATGAGTATCAGTAGTCCCAGGATGAAGAGGCCCAGGAAAGGCAACTACCAGGATGACCAGGAATGTGGGCCAGGATCAGGAGGTGTTATAACCAGGACCCCCAGTTTCCAGTTAGACCAGGGTCAGGATGAGAATCAGGAGCACCAGAACAACCCAGAAAAGGAGGACTTTGAAAGAGTCTTGAAGGAGGACCAATGCTTAAAGGCATAGAAGGATGTGGAATTGAAGGAAGAAGACCAGAAGCAGGTCTTTGGGCCACATGTATTAAAGTATTATTTTTGTAAATTGGTCTTATTTATGCTTCTTACACTACCAACTCCAAAAAAAAACACCTATTCAGTCCATGTATAGAACTGGTAAGTATTTGCTGAGAAATGAGAGCATGCAAAGTGAATAAAAAGCTGTGAGTGTTGCACACTAACCTCTGAGTGCAGAAGACATGGTTTGATGCTGACACGTTAGTTTGAGGGTGGATCACAGGGACCGAAACTTGACAGAGAAGTTTAAAGGTGGATGGATGAAAATGAGTGTGGTCTGTGAAGGATAGGTGAAAGGGTTTGAGAAACACAAATTGCTGAAGTCAGAAAAAAACGTTTAATGGTTAACAAGGAAGCCCTAAGATCATAAGTAGGCTCTGATGAGCAGGAGAGGGGGTGATGGAAGGATGAAGCTCCAGATGTATTATCCCAGGTGGCCCAAAGAGGAATTCTGTGTGACCCCCAGATCTTTGCACTGACATTCCATGTGTGTGTATGTATGTGACGAGGGTATGTCGCTAGGGGCAGATTTACTAAGAAGACAACTTGTGCTGTGTTTTGCGACTGGGAGACAGAAGAAGTGTGCCACAACTACTAAGATATAATGTATGTCTGCTCTCTGTCTGCTTTGGCACACTGTGTGCTTCATAGCACCAATACAGGCACCTACCTCTGCAACATGGTGCAAAGGTGCCACCACTGTGAGTAAGATTGTTTTTGTGGAGTAATAGGCATCATTCTGCACAAACCCTTTGAGGAATTTTCCTCTTTCTATGTGTGCTGCTAAAGATGTACCATTTTGGCGGAGTCCCAGATTTACTCACCTTAGTAAATATAGGATTACATCAAATTAAAGTTCATGGGTGGGTGCATGAGAATGCCTACACTCCACCCATGGAACCCTTTCTTCACAGAGGATAACACAATGCATTGATTTGATGTGTGTTATTCTGGATTTATTAAGTCACGAAGAGCCACCCAAAGTGGCTTTGCATGGCTTGGTAAATCCCATTCAAGGACTTGTGTTGCCTTGAGTGGCCTTGCTTGATGCAAGGCCTTAGTAAATCTGCCCTTAAGTGGATAGTAGTAAGACTCCTTGTGTAATGAAAGTCTGAGTGCATGGGCCAGTGAGATGCATTTGGCATGACTTGAGGGAGTGTAGGCACAGCTTCCCTACACAGTGGGAATGTATTGACGGCATCCCTGTGGATTGAGAGTGGAGATTGAAGTGAGGCAAATTGAGAAAAGGCAAGCCCAAAAATTCTGTGAGGTCCTCTTTTAGCAAAGGGCTGCTGATTAGTTCTTCCTGAGTGACGACTTAAGGTAGGTGGTAGAAGTAAGGGTTAGGTCAAAGGTTGGAAAAGTTTTTAAGCAGAGCTAATCTTTTGCCTGTGCCTGATCGCTTCTAAGAAAGTCTGATGACAGCTGATGACAGCCAGATGCTGAGATATCATGCTTTATTCTGTCCTTGTTTTGGATACTTCTTGTTGGAGCCAATACTATTGCTGATGCTGTGAGAGCCATCAACTATCGCAAAGGGCTTGTCTGAGCAACAGCCAGAAAAGGATATTTGAAAGTGAAATATCCCAAATCAGTTCTCAAAATTAAATAGTGGTTCCACATCCCCTGTCTGGAAAATGAATATTAAAGTGGAACTGTAAAATGATTGATCTGTATGTAATAAGAATGGAGGTAACAAAATGCCTCTGTTTATTCAGTGTCTTTTTCCTTTCAATATTTATAATACAGTGAATGAATACAAATCTCAGTGAGTTTCTTTTCTTTTGTGTCTTTGATGCATATTTGTAAATCTCAGATTTATTACAGAAATTACTTCATATTTCAAAGGGGCTTCTTGACAGAATACATCTTCTGATGGCATGACAAAGTACTGGCTATCAAAGGAAGGACTTTATACCATCTACCCTATTTAGAGGAAAAATGCATGTAAGGGACAGGAAAAAAAATAAACCCCTCATTCTGAAAGACAATTCTACCCTGTAGGACCATTATTTTGTATTTCTTTTTCTTAAAGTGCTCTATGCAGCTCTTTCTATTTTGATAAAATTACCCAGATATTAGATGTCTCTGTGTAACTGGGACACAACATTTTCATTTCTGGTTTTTGCTTTTACAAATCATCGATTTCCAATGTTTTAATCTGATTTTCTTAATTCAACTGAAACAGAATTGATAATTCCAGAATGCTTTGATTTACTGCAGAAAAAGGGGTGTTCTTATAACACAGAACCTTTTGGTCATCCTATGTCTGCCCCTTGTACATTCTTGTAGCTTTGTGACTAAGAGAGCGTATGTAGCTTATGAAGAGGAAACTGCTTTTACTGGTGTTGCTAAAGCTTTACTCATTTTTATCATTGGTCTTTATCATTAGTCACTGCTGCAGGTAAATGAAAAAGGAGTAGGCCCATTTGTGGAGCACAAGACAGCTCCATCCAGGGCTGCCCAAATAGGTAGGTCTTTGTCCATGGTGTAATGGATTGGCATTTCATGCCATGTATGTCAAACTAACTTGGAAACATTGAAATATTTGGACCCTTTAGGTCTATAAGTGAGTGCTTGCATCTAAGCCAGTTTTAGCACTAAGGGCCTCATGTCACAATATGACAAGATTTGTGACAACAAGAGTACTTTACTCATTATTGAAAAGTCCTTTTTATGAGCTGAAACTTTCTGTTAACTAGTGAATGGACTTTTGCGATTTTTTCTCAAATGCAAATAGGAGGGCTCATGAAAGGGGTTTCCTCCGTTCCCTTTTCAATGTGGAAAGGAATTTATTGGTAGTTGGCGACTGCAATTTCTTTTGCATACCATTGATGATCAAACGACTCCTGAAATGGGATGGTAACAAATTTGCAAAGAGAAAGGTGTTCCTCTAGGACAGGATGTTGGCAGCATCAGGGTAAGAGTGTTTTACTAAAAGCTTCCAGCCAAACAGTGCAGAATTTACTATTTAGGTAGCAACCAGGGAAATAGTGATGTTTTTCTGCTACTTGCAAAGCTGCTGACCAAACAGTGCAGATTCTCTACTATCTAATCAGCAGCTGGGTAAATACTGAAGTTTTTCTGTTTTTTGCACGACCACCAGATGCAAAGTGCAGAATCTCCACTGTTTAGCCAGCAGATGGGTTTTTCTGCTATTTGAACAGCTGTCACCCAGACAGCACAAAATAGCTACTATTTAATTAGTGACTCAGTAAATATTTAAGTTTTCCTGCTTTTTGTATGTCCATCAGCTGGACAGTGCAGAATCTCTACTATTTAACCAGTGACCTGTTAAATAATGAAGTTTTTTTGCTATTTGCACGGCCACCAGCTGAACAGTTCAGAATCTCTACTGTTTGTATAAATAGTGAAGTTTTGCTGCTATTTTAATCCCTTCGCTGCCAGGCCTTTTCCCCCTCAGGTGCCAAGCCTTTTTATGTCTATTTGGGGCAGTTTGCGATTAGGCCCTCATAACTTTTTGTCCACATAAGCTACCCACACTAAACATGCGTCCTTTTTTACCAACATACTGGGGATTCTAGAGGTACCCAGACTTTGTGGGTTCCCCTGAAGGAGACCAAGAAATTAGCCAAAATACAGTGAAAATGTAGATTTTTAAAAAAAAATTAGGAAAAAAGGGCTGCCGAAGAAGGCTTGTAATTTTTTCCCTGAAAACGGCATCAACAAAGGGTTTGTGGTGCTAAAATCACCAGCATCTCAGCTTTCAAGAACAGGCAGACATGAATCATAAAACTAAATTTTGACATTTTACTGGGACATACCCCACAAAGCTAAACATTTCTGAAAAGTACACAAAATTCTGAATTCACCAAGGAGTCATTCGTGTAGATCCTACAAGTGTTTCCTACAGGAAATAACAGCTGAAATAAAAGAATATTGAAATTGAGGTGAAAAAAACAGCCATTTTTCTCCACATTTACTCTGTAACTTTTTCCAGCAATGTCAAATTTTTGAAAGCAATATACTGTTACGTCTGCTGGACTCTTCTGGTTGTGGGGATACATTGGGGTTGTAGGTTCATCACGAACCCTAGGTAACCACAGCCAATAAATGAGCTGCACCTTGCAATGGGTTTTCATTCTATACCAGGTGTACAGCAATTCATTGCAGAAATATAAAAAGTGAAAAAGAGATATCAAAAAAACCTTTGAATTTCCGAAATGGACACAAGATAAGGTGTTGAGAAGCAGTGGATATTTGCACATCTCTTAATTCTGGGGTGCCTATACTACCATGTGTATTACAGGGCATATCTCAAATAGACGTATCTTTTACACACTGTCTTAAATTTGGAAAGAAAACATGTAGAGAAAGACAAGGGGCACTAACACTTGTTTTGCTATTCTGTGTTCCCCCAAGTCTCCCGATAGAAATAGTACCTCACTTGCATGGTTAGGCCTACTGCTTCCAACAGGAAACACAAAATGGGCACATCACATTTTTACATTGAAATCTGATATGTTTTTTGGAAAGTGCCTATCTGTAGATTTTGGCCTCTAGCTCAGCCGGCATCTGGGGAAACCTTGCAAACCCATGCATTTTTTGAAACTAGACACATAGGGGAATCTAAGATGGGGTGACTTGTGGGGGCTCTGACCAGATTCTGTTACCAGAATCCTTTGCAAACTTACAAATTTGGCAAAAAAACACTTTTTCCTCATATTTCGGTGATAGACAGTTCAGACATCTGAGAGGAGCCACAAATTTCCTTCCACCCAGCGTACCTCCAAGTCTCCAGATAAAAATGGTACCTCACTTGTGTGGGTAGGCATAGCGCCTGTGAAAGGAAAAGCTCCAAAACACAACATGGACACATCACATTTTCACAAAGAAAACAGAGCTGTTTTTTACAAAGTGCCTAGCTGTGGATTTTGGCCTCTAGCTCAGCCGGCACCTAGGGAAACCTAGCAAATTAGCGCATTTTTGAAAACTATACACCTAGAGGAATCCAAGATGGGGTGACTTGTGTGGCTCTCACCAGGTTCTGTTACCCAGAATCCTTTGCAAAGCTCACAATTTGTGGCCCAAAAAAACACTTTTTCCTCTCATTTCGGTGACAGTAAGTTCTGGAATCTGAGAGGAGCCGCAAATTTCCTTCCACCCAGCATTCCCCCAAGTCTCCAGATAAAAATGGTACCTCACTTGTGTGGGTAGGCCTAGCGCCCGCAAAAGGAAATGCCCTAAACACAACGTGGACACATCACATTTTCACAAAGAAAACAGAACTGTTTTTTACAAAGTGCCTAGCTGTGGATTTTGGCCTCTAGCTCAGCCGACAAATGGGGAAACCTAGCAATCCTGTGCATTTTTGAAAACTAGACACCTAGGGGAATCCAAGTGGGGTCACTTATGAGGCTCTGACCATGTTCTCTTACCCAGAATCTTTTGCAAATCTCAAAATGTGGCCAGAAAAACACTTTTTCCTCTCATTTCGGCGACAGAAAGTTCTGGAATCTGAGCAGAGCCACACATTTCCTTCCACCCAGCATTCCCCCAAGTATCCCGATAAAAATGGAACCTCACTTGTGTGGGTAGGCCTAGCGCCCGCGAAAGGAAATACCCCAAAACACAACGTGGACACATCACATTTTCACAAAGAAAACAAAGCTGTTTTTTTACATAGTGCCAAGCTGCGGATTTTGGCCTCTAGCTCAGCCAGCATTTGGGGTAACCTAGCAAACCTGTGCATTTTTTAAAACTAGCCTCCTAGGGAAATCCAAGATGGGGTGACTTGTGGGGCTCTGACCAGGTTCTGTTACCCAGAATCCTTTGCAAACCTCAACATGTAGCCAAAAAAATACTTTTTCCTCTCATTTCGGTGAAAGAAAGTTCTGGAATCAGAGAGGAGCCTCAAATTTCCTTGCACCCAGCGCTCCCCCAAGTCTCCCGATAAAAATGGTACCTCACTTGTGTGGGTAGGCCTAGCACCCGCGAAAAGAGATGCCTCAAAACACAATGTGGCCACATCACATTTTCACAAAGGAAATAGAGCTGTTTTTTACAAAGTGCCTACCTGTGGATTTTGGCCTCTGGCTCAGCCGACACTTTGGGAAACCTAGCAAACCTGTGCATTTTTTAAAACTAGTCAACTAGGGGAATCCAAGATGGGGTGACTTATGGGGCTCTGACCAGGTTCTCTTACCCAGAATCCTTGGCAAACTTCAAAATTTGGCCAGAAAAACACTTTTTCCTCTCATTTTGGTGACAGAAAGTACTGGAATCTGAGAGGAGCCACAAATTTCCTTCCACCCAGCATTCCCCCAAGTCTCCCGATAAAAATTGTACTTCTCTTGTGTGGGTATGCCTAGCGCCCGTGAAAGGAAATGCCCCAAAACACAACGTGGACACATCACATTTTCACAAAGAAAACAGAGCTGTTTTTTACAAAGTGCCTAGCTGTGGATTTTGGCCTCTAGCTCAGCCGGCACTTGAGGAAACCTAGCAAACCTCTGCATTTTTTAAAACTAGACACCTAGGGGAATCCATGATGGGGTGACTTGTGGGGCTCTCACCAGGTTCTGTTACCCTGAATACTTTGCAAATCTCAAAATATGTGGCCAAAAAAACACTTTTTCCTCTCATTTTGGTAACAATAAGTTCTGGAATCTGAGAGGAGACACAAATTTCCTTGCAACCAGCGTTCCTCCAAGTCTCCAGATAAAAATGGTACCTCACTTGTGTGGGTAGGCATAGCGCCCGTGAAAGGAAATGCCCCAAAACACAATGTGGACACATCACATTTTCACAAAGAAAACAGAGCTGTTTTTTTACAAAATGCCTAGCTGTAGATTTTGGCCTCTAGCTCAGCCGGCACCTGGGGAAACCTAGCAAACTAGCACATTTTTGAAAACTATACAACTATTGGAATCCAAGATGGGGTGACTTGTGGGGCTCTCACCAGGTTCTGTTACCCAGAATCCTTTGCAAAGCTCACAATTTGTGGCCAAAAAACACTTTTTCCTCTCATTTCGGTGACAGTAAGTTCTGGAATCTGAGAGGAGCCACAAATTTCCTTCCACCCAGCATTCCCCCAACTCTCCAGATAAAAATGGTACCTCACTTGTGATGGTAGGCCTAGCGCCCACAAAAGGAAATGCCCTAAAACACATGGTGGACACATCACATTTTCACAAAGAAACCAGAACTGTTTTTTACAAAGTGCCTAGCTGTGGATTTTGGCCTCTAGCTCAGCCGACAAATGGGGAAACCTAGCAATCCTTTGCATTTTTGAAAACTAGACTCCTAGGAGAATCCAAGTGGGGTGACTTATGAGGCTCTGACCAGGTTCTCTTACCCAGAATCCTTTACAAACCTCAAAATTTGGCCAGAAAAACACTTTTTCCTCTCATTTCGGTGACAGAAAGTTCAGGAATCGGAGAGGAGCCACACATTTCCTTGCACCCAGCGTTCCCCCAAGTCTCCCGATAAAAATGGAACCTCACCTGTGTGGGTTGGCCTAGCACCCGCGAAAAGAGATGCCTCAAAACACAACTTGGACACATCACATTTTCACAAAGGAAATAGAGCTGTTTTTTACAAAGTGCCTAGCTGTGGATTTTAGCCTCTAGATCAGCCGGCACATGGGGAAACCAAGCAAACCAGCACATTTTTAAAAAGTAGACATTGAGGGGAATCCAAGATGTGGTGATTTGTGGGGCTCTGACCAGGTTCTGTTACACATACTCCTTTGCAAACCTCAGAATTTGGCCAAATAAACACGTTTTCCTCTCATTTCGGTGACAGAAAGTTCTGGAATCTGAGAGGAGCCACAAATTTCCTTCCACCCAGCATTCCCCCAAGTCTCCCGATAAAACTGGTAACTCACTTGTGTGGGTAGGCCTAGCGCCCGCAAAAGGTAAATGCCCCAAAACACAACGTGGACACATCACATTTTCACAAAGAAAACAGAGCTGTTTTTTACAAAGTGCCTAGTTTTGGATTTTGGCCTTTAGCTCAGCCGGCACTTGGGGAAACCTAGCAAACCTGCACATTTTTTAAAACTAGACACCTAGGGGAATCCAAGATGGGGTGACTTGTGGGGCTCTGACCAGATTCTGTTACCCAGAATCCTTTGCAAACCTCAACATTTGGCCAAAAAACCCACTTTCCTCTCATTTCGGTGAAAGAAAGTTCTGGAATCTAAGAGGAGCCACAAATTTCCTTCCACCCAGCCTTCCCCCAAGTCTCCCGATAAATATGGCACCTCACTTGTGTGGGTAGGCCTAGCGCCCGCGAAAGGAAATGCGCCAAAACACAACGTGGACACATCACATTTTCACAAAGAAAACAGAGCGTTTTTTTACAAAGTGCCTAGCTGTGGATTTTGACCTCTAGCTAAGCCAGCACCTGGGGAAACCTAGCAAACCTGTGCATTTCTGAAAACTAGACACCTAGGGAAATCAAAGATGGGGTGACTTGTGGGGCTCTGACCAGGTTCTGTTACCCAGAATCCTTTGTAAACCTCAAAATTTGGCCAGAAAAAACATGTTTTCCTCATGTCGGTGACAGAAAGTTCTGGAATCTGAGAAGAGCCCCACATTTCCTTCCACCCAGCGTTCCCCCAAGTCTCCCAAACAAATGGTACCTCAGTTGTGTGGCTGGCCCTGGTGCCTTCAACAGAAAAAGGCCAAAAACCTGTGGAGATTGAGGGGATAGCACAACAATTTGATAAGCACATATTTTTCTTTCGTATATCTTTTAGGCTGACTCTGCTTGGAGAGCCCACACAAGTGATGCACATTTTACTTGGGAGACTGAGGGGAACTCTGGGTCGTAAGAAATGTGTGCCCCAGTGGTGATCCTACAAAGAAAAGTGAGGAAAGTATGCTTTTTTAAGCAAATGTTGAGGTTTGCAAAGTAGTCTGGGTAAGAAAGTGTTGGGGGATCCAGGCAAGCCACACCTCCTTGGACTCCTTGCAGTGTCTATTTTTATAACATGTCTTGGTTTGGTATGTTTCCCTAGATGAAGGCCGCACCCGGGACCAAAAACATAGGTGCCCCCCCCAAACACAGGCAGTTTTGAAATAGATACATTTGATGTGTCCACCTACTTATATGTTGTTCCAAACAATAAAATTGTGAAAAGAAACACACTTTGGTTATGTTAAAAAGACCCCTCACACAGCAACCAAGTTGGTGACATGCTTCATCATCAGGGTCCCACCCCAGACACCTAGCGGGTCACAGGTGTGCTGCGACGCCTGATTACAGTGGAGCAGGTTTTGTAATTTTTACCACACATGCTGGTTGGATTTGGCACAAGGGTGAGTGATGGTTCAGTGGATCACATTTTATTAACAAGAGATTTCACAAAAATGAAAAATGCACTTTTAATAACTGGAAGGCCAAAAAACGGTAAGACACGACAAGGCACCAACCGCTTTACAGTCCATTCACATACCTTCCATACATGACATGCACAAGACCATTCACGCCGCCAGCCACGGGCCCAGCACATTACAACACTCGCATCGACAGACAGCGCCAATCAAGGGCCCATCACTTTCATATGCCCACATTCCTGATGCAGCAATCACAGCAGCTGAGTGTGTGGACTGGCATTTGGCTGGCACCGCCAGCCAAGCGCCACCCCACGCACACTGCCAGCCAAGCACCACCCCACTCACAGCACCAGCCAAGCGCCACCCCACTCACACCGCCACCAAAGCACCACCCCACTCACACTACCAGCCAAGAGCCACCCAACGCACACCACCAGCCAAGCGCCACCCAACACACACCACCATCACTTTTTTTTTTAAACCACTAATCATAAATAAGTACAAAACTACAAACAAAAAAGCTCTAACTGAATACATGACTAATGCCAACCGTGAAACAGAACATATAAAAATATAAAACAGCAGTTTATGCTCACGGAATTTCCCAATAATTCTTCTGTGTGTGGTAGCTCCTGAAACAGCAACCCACACACAGCCCAGGCTTTGAAGGACAATCAGGGCAGTACATCCTAGTCTCCTTCCTGATGCCTCTTCAAGCACAGACTCTACATCTCTTAGCGGGAAAGTTTTTTTGGACTGTGGGAGGAATGTGCTCAGCAAAGTGACGATCTTTCAATCTAGACACATCCTCCACCACTGCTTCTCTAGGGACTCTTGCCTGTTCCAGCACAACAAGGCTAGCTATGATAGACTCCTGAAATTTCACAAATGTCATCCTTGACTCTGGAGAACTATCCATGAACACAACAAAAGCATTAAAAGTTAACAAGTGGAACAAGTGAACCACTCATTTCTTATACCAAACATAACACTTACAAGCAGCAGTGTAAGGTTCCAACCTCTGATCTACTCTATCAACACCACCCATGTGCTTATTATAGTGTAAAATGCACACAGGTTTGCGTACTTCAGCAACCTGACCCCAAACAGCCACAGGTGAAGTACTCTCATCATGGATGGTACTTAGCATGTTAACATCCCGCTTGTCTACAAATTTCAGAGCTAGCAGCTCATCGTTCCGCAAGGCATTGCACTGTCCCTTCTCAAGTTTCTTACAGACAAGCTCTCTTGGATAGCCTTTCCGATTAGAGCGGATTGTGCCACAAGCAACAGTGTCCACTCTGAACAACTCCTTGAACAACTGAACTCCAGTGTAGAAGTTATCAACACATAAATGGTGACCTTTGTTAAACAGTCATCTACCATGTTCCCACACAATTTTCTCACTAACTCCAAAAGTGGGTAAACAACCAGGGGGTCAATATTGGAATCACTACCAGTGTAAACCCAGAAATTATAAACATATCCTGTACTACTTTCAGACAGCATATACATCTTAATTCCGTACTGTGCCCTCTTGCTAGGAATGTACTGCCTAAAAACCAAACGACCCTTGAACAGGACCAAAGACTCATCTACAGATATTTCTTTGCCTGGAACATAGATCTCTGAAAACCGATCTACCAAATGATCAAGGACAGGTCTAATCTTAAAAAAAACTGTCAGAATCAGGGTGATCTCGTGGCAAGGCTAAAGCATTATCTACAAAATGCAACATCCGAAGAAGAAGCTCACACCGGTTACAACTCATGATGGCAGGGAATATAGCAGTTGCCATCAAGGGACTAGTAGACCAATATGAAGACAGTGATGGCTTCCTTATTAACCCCATCTAAAAAGTTAAACCCAAGAACTTTTTAAACTCTTCCAGATTTGTGGTAATCCACCGGCTAGTTATAAAGTGTGGCCCAGGTCTGGCAGTGTTGTCCCTCAAAATCTGCTCTGCATACAAATTAGTCTGCTCAACAATCTCTTCCAAAATATATATTGTCCATAAACAACTCAAAAAAGTTGACGGGCAAAACGTTTTCGGTATTAACTCGACACCCTAGGAAACCAGTAAACGCAGCCAACTGTGGCTGCTCCATGTTTGGTGCAACCCACGTGTCAGGTCTTCCAATGAGAAGCCTTTCAGCCGCTGGCTCCTGCACCATCGGCACATCAGTGTCCTCCTCTAAAACAGGCCCTTCATCAGCACTGAGAGTGGCTTCATCATCAGATGATTCCTCTCTGACATAAAATTCACTTCCAGAATCTTGCACTTCTTCCTCTGCCTCAGGTGCAGAGTCAGTCTCATAATCATGGTCAGAAGACAACTCAAAAAGCACACCAACAACCTGCTGAGCGGTCATCCTACGGCTAGCCATGATCCTTCCTACAAAAATGAACTGGACAAATGCACCACCAACAACCAGCACTGTGTAATTAAGTAACAAACAAAGTGTAGCTTTATCACTAAGTTGTAAACTCAAAAACTATACCGCTCACTTGCCTGAAAAAGCTTGACTCACAAGCAACTACTCTGCACAGCCACAGCAATCACCAATGACATCCCACTGAAAAGAGAAAAAAAGCAAATTAGACATAAGACAACACAATAATCATTGTGCATAAATCTAAAGACAATTTCACACACAATCCTGCATTCAGTACACCACCTACAAACGTGTCATTCATGCATGGTAACAATACTCCCTTGGAGTAAATGTATTTACTTACCACTGCCACAACTGCAACAAGCCACAGCAAAGGAAGCAAAAGCTTTGAACTAGAACAAAAAGAAGAAATAAACTGTTATCATAAATGCAAATACTTCGCCAGTTGACAAACACCCCGCCACCAGCCATTTTTAAATGTTCCCTTGTGTCTAGTGTTCTCTGATTGGGGGCAGATGGGCCTAAAAAAAATAGGCCAACCTGCCCCAAAGGGGGGCAGAAATGCCATAGAATATATTGCCCCCTTTGGAGGGCCACCCTTGCCCAAGGGGCTACCCCCCACACAAAACACACACATGATCCATGTCGCAAAGTGGATTCGGCTCTCCTTGAGAGCAGATGGACCTAAAAAAAAATAGGCCCATCTGCCCCCAAGGGGCCAGAACTGCCCAATAGTAATTTTTGCCCCTTAGGGCCAATCCTTGCCCAAGGGGGCGCCCCAAACACACACACAAAAAAATAAAAAAATAAAAAAACCCTGTCGTCTTCATGGTTTCTGCCCCCCGTGGACAGAAAGGCTTACAAAAACTAGGCCAATCTGCCCCCAAGGGGGCAGAAATGGCCTACACTACATTGCACCCTTTGGGGGGGCGACCCTTGCCCAAGGGGCCACCCCCCACACAAAGCACACACACACATGATCCCTGGCACTATGGGGATTCTGCCCCCTTGGGGGCGGAAAGGCCCCCAAAAAATAGGCCGATCTGCCCCCAAGAGGGGCAGAACTTCCCAATAGTACTTTTTGCCCCTTGGGGGCGACCCTTGCCCAAGGGGGCGCTCCAACACAAAAAAAAGGAAACAAAAGAAAATAAATCCCTGGCGTATTCATGGTTTCTGCCCCCCCTGGGGGCAGAGGGGCCTACAAAAACTAGGCCAATCTGCCCCCAAAGGGGGCAGAAATGGCCTACATCACATTGCCCCCTTTGAGGGGAGACCCTTGCCCAAGGGGCCACCCCCCACACAAAGCACACACACACATGATCCCAGGCGTTACTGAAAAAAATAAGCCTATCTGCCCCAAAGGGGTGCAGAACTGCCCAATAGTGAATTTGGGCCCATGGGTGCGATCCTTGCCCAAGGGGACACCCCCAACGCAAAAAAACAAATAACAAAAAACAATCCCTGGTGTCTAGTGGCTTTCTGCTCCCCTTGGGGGCAGACCGGGCTAGAAATAAGGCCAATCTTCCCCAAGGGGGACAGAAATGTCAAAAAAAGGTATAGCCCCTCATAGGAGAGTGACCCTTGCCCAAGGGGTCACTCTCCAAAACAAATAAACACACACGCACATACACACACTAATTCCCTGGTGTCTAGTGGGTATTCCTGCTGCCCATTCGCATCGCGACCGGGCAGCAGGAATGCTCAAAGAGAAATCAAGGAAAAGGAAAACCCTTTGCTTTCCCTCTATGCCTCTTTAACAGGCATTCACCCCGAGGTAAAAACCTACCTCCTTGCTGGAAGATGTGCTGGAAGCAAATGGCTTCCACGCTTCTTTCCTCCCTTTCAAGATGTCAGCACATGATCGCGTGTTGACGTTATGTGGGAGTGGGGGAGGCGGGGAGTGGAAGGGGAAGGGTATTGTTATGGGGAAGGGGCACGTGGCTTCCTTTCCCTGGGCCGATTTTAGCCCCAGGAGCCCCATCCTCTGGGGCCAGGCTCTTTTTCAGAAGGGGGAGGGGGCACACAGCCCCCTTCACTGGAATGATTGTGGCCCTTGGGACCCCGTCCATGGGCCTGAATTAATATACAAATGGGAAGGGGGTTGCTTGGCCCCCTCCCTAGGCCAATTTCAGCCCCAGGACCCCATCTCCCAGGGCCTAGACAAATATGAAAAGGGGGGGGGGCTGCTCAAGTCCCAGCCCCAGGCTGATTTGGTCCCCAGTGACCCCTTTCCCCGGGGTCAGACAAAGCGAAGGGGGGGCTACATGGCCGCCCACCCTGAGCCATTAATGGTCCTGGGGATGCCGCCCCCCAGGGACAGCTCAGTCTTTGTCTTGGAATACCCATCCCCAGTACATAGCAGTTTTCCTGCACTAGCGAGGGCAGGGAAACGTGTGTCCACTCTCACTTCATGGAAGCAATTTCAAGTCTCCCGCCAAGCAGGATCAAACATCAAGTCCGTTGTCAGGGGGTGGGGAGCATTAAAATACTTCCACCCGCTGAAAGTGGAGTTTTCATTTGTTTCTCTACCAGTAGTTAAGCGGGCAGGGAAACAGATGAAAACATTGCTCCTGCCCACAGGGAGCTGCATTTTTCGGTACGCTCTCTGTGGGCAGGAGCAAAGTCGGCTCTGGCTGGATGCAAGGAGCATGCAGGGGCTGCCGGGTTCTTGGAGGTCCACTGTGGCACCCAGCAAGAGTGTGATGGGTGTCCTGGGTGGAAACTAGGCTACCCACCCTTTGTTTGTCAGGCCCTGGGGGATGGGGTTGCCAGGGGCATAATTCGCTCAGGAAGGGGGGCTATGCAGCCCCCCTTCCCCTTTCAATATTTAGCCAGGGCCTGTGGTGATGGGGTTCCCTGGGATAAAATCATCCAGAGGAGGTGGCTCACATGTCTCGTTCCCCCTTAAATATTTGGCCAATATATGTAATATTTGGCCAACCCCTGGGAATGGGGATGGGGGTCAAATTGGCCCAAGTTGAGGGACTGCGCAGCACCCCTGGCCCTTTCCATAGTTGGTGGGCCCGAGGGGATGGGGCCTCTGGGGCCAAAAATGGCTCTACTCCTTTGTATTGTTGGCCAGAACCTGGGGAATGTAGTCTGTGGGGCTGAAATCAGCCTAGGGAGAGCGGGCGCATGTCCCCTCCACCTTAAATATGGTGCCACAACCCAAGATATGGGGCTCCCGGGGCCAATATCAGCACAGGGAATGTATGTATGTATTCACTGAAAAAGTGAAGTTATATGTGAGTAAGATTTTAAATTATGTTAAAATAACTTCAAAACCTTAACAATTTGCTGAAAAATACCTTACCTAGGTTAAGTTAAGGTACAGGTTTGTTTTCTAATAGTAAAAAAACAATCATTTTAAAACTAAAAAGGACTGAAGGTACCAGTAATATATAACTATAACATGAATAACTTGGACCACCACAGATTTTTAATTTTGTTTAATTAATATTATATGTGCAGTCATAAGCAGTACATCATAGCTGCACAACCTACACTTATGTCAGTTATGCAGAACTGTGAAATTTCAGTGTTTTGTAGTTAATTTTCAGTTATTCATTATTTTATACTTACTTTAGTCAATAAATCTACACTATGTTGTTAGTAATATGACACTTTAATTGTTAGGTAAAAAGTCATTGAATGAATGTATTTGAACTATTCATTCATATTAGAATTAAATATATTTTTGATCATGGCAGTGGTCATAGCTTAATTCATACTGTGTACTGCATTATGTGAATTTTGTATGGAAAAACGACCATGTCATAAAGATTCACATACAAGACAAGCATTTTTACAGTCTGACTATTTAAATAAAAATAACTGCTTGCATTAAATACTACAATTCATGTTCTTTTCTTTTTTTCTGTGGATCATACAGGTGCTGAAACTAGAGGCCAAACCCCATTGTCTCTGCAGAAGATAGATGCTCAGCCAAACCTCCAGAAGATAAAATACATTACTGCACGGTTCTGAATTGACATGTATAAAATCATAGAAATTCAGCAGCTATAAAGTTATTTCAAGTAACTATAACTCGCGTTCTAAGGTAACTATAACTCGCTCCCATGCCATGCATATTTTTCTTATCAATAATGTCATTGCAAACATTGCAGTGATGCCAAAGATGCCATACAATATCTCAACAATGACATAATATGTGGAGTAAATAGCTGTGCTTGGCAAGTTGAAGCCAGGCTTTGCAGCCAAGCCCTTATAACCACCCAACCCCGCACCACGCATAGCCTTTGGCCATGCACAGTGCAGGTTAGCCTCAGGGCCTGTGTCTGTCAGTGGATGTGTGCGTGAGTCCTTGAGTGTCTGAGTGGGTCTGAAAGTGGGTGTGTGAGTCTATGAGCGGGTCTGAGTGGGAGCATGAGGGTGTGAGTGGGTGTGTGAGTCAGCGCCTGAGCCTCTAAGTGCTTGTGTGAGTGAATGAATTAGTGTATGAATGAGTCTGTGGTTTTTCTTTAAATGTTTTCCATAATCATGAATATTTTGCAAATAAATCGCAAAGGTTTGTGAAATTCGCAAAATTATATTAAACCTCTAATATGCCTTTAAAACACACCTATATCACAACCCTGGGGTCAGCGTACCTTCACCCTGACCCCTTATGGCACTTTCAATTTGAATTTTCACCCCCTGGGACCATGTCCCATGAAATAAAAGGGCAGTCCCAAATTTCTAGTCAGATTGTGGACAGCCAATTGCAATGTGTCTTTTCACGCGCGTATTTGCGACCAGAGATATACAAATATATTTGCCCTTAAATAGCTCCTAAATTAATGAACTGATTTACATCAAATAACAAAAAGTACAATCTGCGTACTGGCAGCTAGCTTTCTGCCAAACTTTATGTAATTCTGTCCAGTGGTTCGGGCTGTAGGTGTGTGGACAGGTTTTATGGTAATTAACATGGGAGGCACAATTTATTTAGCCCCCTTTTTCTTAGCCCCCACTTGACGGATCACTCGGAAACTTCCCGTGCTCAACAACAATCACTGGGCCACTTTTTTGGTTAAAAATGTCCTGAAGATTCGTCAAACAGTGCGAGATATAGGCAAGTCAAAAAATGCTTTTTCTACGGAAACATGGTCCCAACTATAACTACCTAGTGGCAGTGCATGGCGTGGGTGCGAATTACAGTTAACTTACAGCATGAGTTATAGTTACCTGAGTTACTTGAGATAGCTCTAACAATAACTGGTGAACTGCTCAGGTTTTGTAAGTATAACTTGTGAGCCTAAGTATATCGTCACTATAGCCTTTGGTTTTTAAGTGACATATTCTATGCTTAACATGTTTATAGACCATTGCATAGTTTTTATACAAGTTATCTGATTAGATGATTATGGATCTCTGACATCTATCACAATATGTAAATATTATCATAACTAATTTCTCTACAAGTGTTTCATTATTGAAATATTGAGAAAAACATAAAATTAAAATTAAGGCCCATATTTATACTTTTTGACGCAAAACTGCGCTAACGCAGTTTTGCGTCAAAAAAATTTGCGCCGGCTAACGCCATTCTGAAGCGCCATGCGGGCGCCGTATTTATTGAATGACGTTAGCCGGCGTTAGCCGCCGGCGCCGTCTGGTGTGCGTTAAAAAAAACGACGTACACCAGGCAGCGCCGGCGTAGGGGAAAATGGAGCTCGGGCGTCAAGAAATGGGGCAAGTCAGGTTGAGGCAATTTTTGCGCCTCAACCCGATTTGCGCCATTTTCTTTTCACTCCCAACCCCCATAGAAATGATTCCTGTCTTAGCAAAGACAGGAGTCATGCCCCCTTGCCCAATGGCCATGCCCAGGGGACTTCTGTCCCCTGGGCATGGTCATTGGGCATAGTGGCATGTAGGGGGGCACAAATCAGGCCCCCCTATGCCACAATTTTTTTTTTTTTTTAAACTTACCTGAACTTACCTTAATGTCCCTGGGATGGGTCCCTCCAGCCTTGGGTGTCCTCCTGGGGTGGGCAAGTGTAACAGGGGGTGTCCCTGGGGGCATGGGAGGGCACCTCTGGGCTCCTTCAGAGCCAACAGGTCCCTTAACGCCTGCCTTTTGCAGGCGCTAAAAAACGGCGCAAAAGCGTCCGTACGTCATTTTTTTTGACCCGCCCACTCCCGGGCGTGATTTTTGCCCAGGAGTATAAATCCGACGCACATGCCTCGGAGTCGATTTTTTAGACGGGAACGCCTACCTTGCATCTCATTAACGCAAAGTAGGTGTCCACGCTAAAAAATGACGCTAACTCCATGGACTTTGGCGCTAGACGCGTCTAACGCCAAAGTATAAATATGGAGTTAGTTTTGCGTCGAAATTGCGCCAAAAAAACGACGCAATTCCGGCGCAAATGGAGTATAAATATGCCCCTAAATGTTATTGAAATATAAAAATAAATTAGCTTCAAATACAGCAATGCTTGAAAGTCTGAGTTACACATTACAACTTTAAATTTAAATATATTATCTTCCTTGTGCACATATACCCTTTCTAAGCAGTCTAGTATCTGTATATTTTTTACTTTACTTCTACTGTAGAAAACAAAACTTTCACTGTCACCAATGCACTACTCTGTCTAATCCTGTACATCTCTCAGTATATCCTCTACCACCACTGTCTGACTCATCCCAAAACTCATTCTACCACTATGATCTCCAAACAACCTGTTCCAGGCTTCTCCCTCCTCTATCCCTCCTGGCTAACCCCAAACCTCAGTTTACTACTATGATCTACCAAAGAAACCACGCTAAATTCTTCCCTCATGTATCCCTACTTTGACTCATCCTAAACCATATTTTACTACTAAGATCTCCCTAATCCCTTCCTACAGACTCTTCCCTCCTCCATCTGTCATTTCTGCTCATCCCATACCTCATCTTACTACTATGATCTCCCAAATAACACTTTCTAAAGTCTTACCTCTTCTAGCCCTCCATTAATCTATTCAATCTCCAGACTCACATGTCTACCATTCAAATTAACTCATATTTCCCTCTACTAATTAACCACTAATCCTTTGGGGTTCCGAAAAGCATTTCAATGCATCATCAGGGGTAGTGAGCGCTATATAAATACAATTACAATTAAATTTACACTTACAGTGGAGTGCCAATGTTTGGTGGTCCTGCAGGAGGAAGAGGAGGAGGCCAATGCTGTCTTGGGTCACCACTCAAAGTGATCCTGGCCATGCCACAGACGGATGGAATGCCCAATTTCAACCCAACAATCAAAGTTGGAAAACACAACATGACAATATGCAACCCCACCCCCTCTGTCATGGCTTGATAAGCTGAGCAGTATCCATTCTCTCATCAAAAATAATTGGTCATGTAACGCCCTTGCCATAGTGTAACTATTGACCAGTAATTTTGTCTGCAAGCCCAGAGCCAAAACAATAAAGTGACATCAGATACCTGCACTAATCATTTCAATGCCCTAATGCAGGGCTTTCGGAAGGGGCTTCTTAATGCTGGTAGTATGTGGCCCACTGCTAACAGGGAAGACATGACGGGAAAAACAAGATACTTCTTATTCTGAATGATGCTGGTGAACCAACCAAATAATTTCTCATCTACTTCACACAGTCAACTAGAATTTAGGAAAACACAGAGTGAGTGGAAAATCCATCATGACAAAATCATAACTAGAACATATCATAGATTGAGTTAATAAAGTAAGCATTATGAAGCCATCAAGTCTCGTGAATCAGTAGCAGGTTACTTTTGAAGAATCCATGGTACATGGATTGCCCTAGAAAACTATTTGCACAAAATCTATCCTTTCCCGCCATTGTTGCAATCTGTTTTCTACACAATGATGTCACTTTCTTGCTTGGGTTGGAGGAGTGACATGAGCAAATTTACAATTTGTGATAACATTCTCATAATGTAAAAATTGACATAGCTTTCACCTACTCTTCCCCACAGAGTGATTAACATGTGAGGTCACATTTGTCATGGAAGGAAGATGACAGTTCAATCACAAGATTCAAATAGCCTTTCCCTTAAGCAGCCTCCAGACTCTCAAGTTAGCTATTCATTGTCTGGTTGGAAAAAATGCAAAATAGGGAGAGCCATCAAAGTTCAAACAATACTTATAAAAAATGAAAAAAGACTCCTTCTGGAATGTTGCTCACATGAGAGAAGGCCTGTAGAATGCAAAAATAAAAATAATGAGAATATTGAAGAGTCAAGATAAGCTTAGGCAAGAGGATTCACTGTAAGAGGGATAACCAGCTGCATGTACCTGGCTAATTATCCAAATAATGAAAACATTTAGCTGTGTCTGCTGTGTGCCATGTCCAGACCACAAACACCTAATTAGAGTTTGCCACTTGAGCCACTAGTCTGCATTTTCCTCCTCAACGTACCTCCCTCCAAGTAGTTAATCGTTCAGCATTAGTACTTCTTCTGGTTGTTATTAATACGGTGAGCAACAAAATGACAAGAAATCTAGTATTTGTTTAGTCTAGGTACCCTGAGGGTCTCATTACAGCCCTGCAAATAGGGCGCTAAGACAGCAAACAGGCCTGCGGTCATTACCGCCCCATTATAACTGGCGGTTTGGCAAATGCCAAACCGGCAATGTCCCGCACCGTCCGCCATGACGGTAATGACCGCCAGACTGCAGACAAAGTTCTCCAGCCCTGCGGCCATCACTACTCTGCTGGCGGTATCAGGACCCCGCATACCGCCATGGATTTTGTGTGGTTTTCAACTGCCTCGAAATCCATGGCGGTATGCACCATCAGTGCCAGGGAATTCATTCCCTGGCACTGATTGGGGTCTCCCCCTCCCCTGAGTCCATCCCCAACACCCACGACCCCCCATACTACCCCCCCCAAAGGTAGTGGGACCCCATCCCCCAACCCCCATTGAACCCCCCAAACATACCCCCCACACCCGGCTACACACATGTTCATACCACTCACACACATACACGCTGACATACATGCACATATGCTCACATGCACACATACATACACGTTACATTTCCCATACACACATTACACCCCCTGCATACATACACACACTCACACAACCCCTCTACACACTCACACGCACACCCCATGCACTCTCACACAACACCCCCTGACCCCCCTCCCCTAATAGATGATCACCTTACCTGTTCCAGTGATCCTCCGGGAGGGAACGGGATCCATGGGGGCTGCTCCGCTGCCAGCACCCCGTCACCAGAACACTGCCACGCTGAATACTGGGTCGTAGTATGGCGGGTGGTGTTCTGATGACGTGGCAGTGAAGGAGGAGCAGCATCCACTACACCACCTACCGCCAGTATGGCTGCTGGAGGCTCTCCATTCAGAAAAGGGCAGAGGGTCGCCAGCAGTCATAATATGGTTGGCGGAAGACCACCAACACTGGCGGTCTTCAGCCCGACAGAACCTCAGCGGTCTCTGGAGGAGACTGCCAAGGTTGAAATGAGGGCCTGAGTGTCCTCAGAAGAACCTAGAGATGAAGACCATAAAGGGTAGTTAAGTAAAGTAGCTATCCCAGTGACATATGGAAGGCAAACATTTATTCAGAATGATCAAATGTAACATATCAAGTTCAGTTTACGTGTAAGGGTACTGTCACTCATGAGATGAATCACCATAATTTTGTGTTCATTGGTGAAAGTTCCCTGTTGCAAGCAGGGGGACATTTACCGACATGTCTCGCTTTCTCATGGAAGCAATACACTATGCAGTGCAGTCTTTTAACCTTTCACTGGCAGCCTAACATGGGAATGAAACACAGGATCGGAATGTTAGGCACCTTATTTGTTTTATTTTATAAAATGTAGGCTTCTATTTGGGATGAATCCATTGTTTTTTTCAAAGTCTAGAGTTGAACTGAAGATAGATTTAGGCCTTCACAAAGAACAAGGTGAGATGCCCCGCTGCCAACCGTGCCAGTGGTCAACAAAAGACCATCAGTGTTGGCGGCCGGCGGCCCGCCATATAATGACACATGCTGCTTCACGGCCATTGATGGCAGTGAGGCCTGCCATGCGCCATGCTGGCGGTTGGTGGCAGGGCTAGATGCTGCTCCACCCTCACTTACAAATCACCCCTACTACACCACACCTATAATGAAGCAGTTTTAGGAGTGGCGGTGTATGGAGAGGCTGCGATGGAGGTGGAGAGGCATCCACTGGGCCCGTTCCATTTCTGAGCAGCGCAATGGAAAAGGTAAGTGCTGCCCGAGAGGGAAGGGGGAGGGGTGTGTGTGTGTGAGTGCATGGGGTGTGCATGGTTGTCTGTGGGGGGGATGTGTGTCTGGGTGCATGTATGCTTGTGCGCATGTCCGTGAATGGGTGAATGTGGATGTGGGAGGTTTGGGTTTGGGGGGACCTGTATGTAGGGGTGGGGGATGGTGAGTGTCAGGGTGGGGGGACTTACCTGGGGTTTTCGGGTAGAGGGTTGGGGGGGTCAGTTTTCAGGGTTCGGAGTGTGGGGGATGGGGCTGTTCAAGGGGTTTGGGGGGTGGGTAAGTGTAGTGGGAAGGAAGAAGGGGCCAGGCATGTCACATACAGGTGACAGGAATGATTATTCCTGTCACCCGTATACATTCCGCCAGGGATTCTCTGGCAGGGTATTTCACCAGGGAATCCCTGGTGGACTAGGGATCATAATCCCATTGCCTGACATGCCTCCACAGCCAGTTCACTCCTATGTTCAGAATATGGCGGTCTGGGCTGCCATGCCATTGGAGGTAATGACCACCACCGGCAGCATGGCGGCCCAGAACGCCATGTTCATATTGCCCGCCTTAATAGACTTTGGCGGTACCACCAGAGGAGCGCCAAAGCTGCGGGAAGTTCACCACCGCCAAGGTGGTGGCATCCCCCAACTGTATTACAATGTTCCCACCAGGCTAGACTGCCCAGCAGTAACAATGTTATGGTATGGGCCAATACAGTAGCACTCCAGCACCATCAGAATGTGCACTGTCTACAATTCCAATGGTGCTGGGCACAGGGGACCCTGCACTACCCATGCCACAGGTATAGGCAGTGCAGTGGGCCCCATGTGGCCCCTTGCAATGGCTTTCCATCAGCCTTTCCAAGGCAAGGCGACCACCAGCACTGGCAAAAAAATGCTGTATCCTCTTTGACTATCTGAAGTATGCCCATTTGTTCATTTAAATATGTTTACAATAGGTGATGTAAGCCATCCTACGGCATACCAAGTGTGGGGTTGGGTGCAGGGTCTGGCCAAATGCTGTGTACAGCATGGGGGTGACACGGTTACATACGGTAATAAAATATTACCTTAGTTTTAAAAAACCCTAGACGTTCACTGAAAAAAAAGTCTTTGCTTATGCCTTCATATCTTACATCACTCATGACGTTCTATGACATCAATAAAAACTTCACTGATGACATCTGACATGACATAACTGAAGATAACACTGTGCATCACAAGTATTTGAAATAACTATAACTAGTGAAGTTCAATTTTTATTTAGTTTATAATGTCATGTTGTAACTGGCATTTTCCCCTAACTATAACATCACTTTAACCTTTGTTTTTCAGTGAATTTCTGAGTGTTTTTTCTTTTATTTAAAGTAAAATATTATTACTGTATCTAACTATAATGTCACTTTAACCTTTGGTTTTTGCAATGATTACATATATATATACACAGCACACAGCAGAGACCGATAAAGCAGGATAGCTTATGGAGCTGTGGAACTGTGGAGACAGTTTTTTTTTTTTGTGCCATGACACTTTGGCCGGTGAAGTGGTGGCCAGACTTGCTGTAAGGTTCCTGTTGCGGATATTACATTGGAGGTGGGGGTGTTTGAGCCACCCAGCATTGAGCTGACATTGACAGTGCCAGAGGGAAGAGAACATGGCTCCAGGAGTTCGCCATAGAGGAAGCTCACAGAGCAGAGAGTTTGGGTGAGCTATGTACTGCTTGGACCAGCAGATGCCCCTATGCACAGCACCTCATAAGAGCTGCTGAGGGGAGACAACTTGGGGGCATATTTATAAGACCCTAGCACTACCTTGCACCACATTGTTTTACGCTAATGTTGCTCAACGAGGCCTAAATCCTAGCACCATATTTACTAAGTGGCACAATGCATGCATTGCACCTCTTCGTAACCTTTTGCGCTATATTATGCCTGTGCCAGGCATAATGTATGCAAAGGGGGCGTTCCCTCGTTAAGGGGGGGGCAAAAAAATGGCCCAAGGAAATCTACTTGGGGGCATATTTATAAGCCCCTGCACCACATTAGCGTCATTTATTTTACGCAAATGTTTCTCAACAAGGCCTAAATCCTAGCACTATATTTACAAAGTGGCACAATGCATGCATTGCACCTCTTCGTAACCTTTTGCACTACATTATGCCTGTGCCAGGCATAATGTATGCAAAGGGGGCGTTCCCTCGTTACGGGGGGCAAAAAAATGGCCCAAGGAAATCTAAGAAATTTCCTTCCGTCATTTTGTACGCCACTTTTAATGCTTATTAATGCCTGCTCAGAGCAGGCTTTAAAAGGGGACATTCATTATTTTAAATGGGTCCATATGTACTCTTCAGGTTTAGTGCCAATATTTTGGCGCTACTCCTGCAGAGTACATCAATAACGTCATGAAAATTGATGCTTTTGTCCCATACCCTGCGCCACGGTGCACCTTACTTTAAATACGGCACACATATGGTGGCGGTAGGGGGGCACTAAGGGCTGCAGGGAAAGTGGCGTTGCACTTGGTGCAGCGCCCTTTTTCATAAATCTCCCCCTTGGTCCCATATCTATACTTTTTTGCGCAACATTTGTGGCATTTTTTTACGCCTAAGCGGCGCAAACTCACAAAAAATAATTGCATTTTGTAAGTTTGTGCTGCTTTTCCAAAAAAATTATAAATATGGGCCTTTGTATTTTGATTTTGGTGCAGAATTTAGCAAACTAACTGATGATGGAAGTGATCACTGGCCCGTAGCAGTCAGCATGCTACACAATCTAAGACGTCCTGACAGAGCACTTCCATTTACACTTCAAGCGGCTCTTCTGAGCAATTGAAACAACTAAAACGACTTCAGATCAGCTGTTAAAGTATTAATAATTGTATCGATCCTCCAGATTTAACCTTAGCAAACTTCTTATATATATTTAAAAGTGATATCGATCTATTGTAGCTGCAAATTTCAGGGTCTTTATTTTAACTCAGAAACAAACGTAACTATAGCATTAGACTATGGTTAGGTACTCCGTTAGACTTCTCATTTTTCTGAAGAACATTAAAAAATATTGGGGGAGCTACTCTATCAATAATTTTTTAATTTCTGCTGGTAACCCATCACGATCAGCTATCTTATATGTAGCTTAGATAGCTCATGAGGATATGCATGCCACAGCTCAGCTCCCTTTGTGTCACTGTCTACAGGGGATTCACAAACTGTCAGTCTGATCCAGACATGAATTCCACAAACAGGCAGAGTCACAGAATGGTTTAAGCTATAAAATGCCTACTTTCTAAAAGTGGCACTTTCAAACTAACCATCTAAAAAACAACTTTACCAAAATATCTATTTTTAAATGTGAGTTCAGAGACACAAAACTAATCATCTCTATCTGCTCTTAAAGGGAAACTGCACTTAAAAGTTATTTAACAGCAGCCTCCATGTTAACCTATGAGAGAGATAGGCCTTGTAACAATTCAAACCAAATTTTGCAGTATTTCACTGTCAGGACATGTAAAACACTCCAGTACGTTTCCTACCTTTAACATACACTGCACCCTGCCCATGGGGCGCTACCTAGAGCTTACCTTAGGGGTGCCTTACATGTATAGAAAGGGAAGGTTTGGGGCGAACAAGTGGGTACACTTGCCAGGTCGAATTGGCAGTGCAGGACCGCACACAGACACTGCAGTGGCAGGTCTGAGACATGGTTACAGGGCTACTCATGTCGATTGCACAATCAGTGCTGCAGGCTTACTAGTAGTATTTGATTTACAGGCCCTGGGCACCTCTAGTGCACTTTACTAGGGACTTACTAGTAAATCAAATATGGCAATCATGGATAAACCAATCAACAATACAATTTACACAGAGAGCATCTGCACTTTAGCACTGGTTAGCAGTGTTAAAGTGTCAGCAGTTCTAAAGCCAACACAAATTTGTCAAAAAAATTAGGAGGAAGGATGTAAAAAGTTTGGAGACGACCCTGCAAAAAGGGGTAGGTCCAAAACTCTCCATTTAATTAACATAGATAAAATAAAATGTTTTCACAATTCCTTGAATGAATTCATTTGTTGAGTCCAAAACTATACAAAGAGAAGTAGTTCCTACTTTATCAACAAATAATGTCTAAAAGTTCCCTCTGGAGATACTGCATGAAGACCTTCCACTTCAGTACGTGATGTGGGAGAATTCATCTAGTGATAGGTGGATGCCTTCCACCATAATCCTTCTCCAGTACTTTCCTAGGGACTTACCAGTAAATCAAATATGTCAAACATGGATTTGTCGCGTGGGCTCTCATTATTCTAAATGAGACTACTGGATTTCTAGGTAGCAGGATCTATAACGGTGTGGGGGACTGAGTCTGACCCACGTGTAAAGAACTCTGTCACCCTAAATCCGGTTTTTGCTCCGGCTAACTAGCAGTGCCTCATTTCTCCCATGTGGAAGGAATGATTTGGCAGCCGAGCGCATGACATCTTTGGAACTTCTCAGGGAAGTTGTGGTTACTCAGATCCAAACCAACTCTCTTATTTCCAATATGATCTCATATACAAATGACAAAGACAGTATAAGTTTTATATAATGTTTTAATAAAACGACTGTATTTTAGATATTAAGGCGTGAGCCGCAATAACCAGAACGATACAACACAGTAGGACTGTAATAGTTACCAGGAGAGTAAAACATAAAAACAAAGCTATCATATTGTCAAACAGTTTCTACTCTCCCTCTGCTTGTTTTATCTAGAGCACAGCATGTTAAGCTTCAAGCTTGCCTATTAGAATCACTGTGGATACATCAGCCCTCATACCCGAGCAAAGACCTGTGATCTTGGTTCAGCATCTGCAACGAGGCAGTCAGCGTCAAGTTGTGGTTCCCTGGTCGGAATCTCCCTCTTGCGTGTACTGGGACAAGGAAGTGATTTTATAACTAACATGTCAGCGTGATCACAAAATGTCCCTACGCAGGAATGCCAAGTCTAAACTCTTACCACGTCTATCGGCAATGTACCAGACTGTATCCTTGACTGAAGCACAGAGTAAATATGTTATGGAGAACTCCAGTGCTGAAGTAGGCAAAACAGTGTGATATGAATAAAAAACAACACCGTAGAACTGGCTATTTGAAAAATAACAGTACGAAGCCTAATAAAAAGCATGTAGAGCAAAGTGCACAGAGGCTCTAAGCTATCAGCAAATGAATAAAATATATTCAGGGCAAAACACAAAGGCCTAAAGCCTGAAGCTAAAGTGCAATGAATACGTAAAACTAACCACACTACAGATTAACCAATCAACAAATCAACAGTACAATTTACACTGAGGGCAAATGCACTTTAGCACTGTTTTAGTAGTGGTAAAGTGCTCAGAGTCCTAAAGCCAACAAAAAGTGGTCAGAAAAAATAGGAGGAAGAAGGCAAAAATACTGGGGATGAACCTGTAAAAAGGGCCAGGTGCAACATTCCATAACAGCTTCCAACTCTCTGTCTATCTCCTCCCATAGGACCCTCTCGATGGATGAAGCCATGTCACTAAATGGAGCACTTAGAGCTACAAGAAGGTGATAACCTGCCACTGTCCCTTACCATTGAAAAGTACATCAGGTGCAAAAGCCTGAATTCATGGAAAATTACCATACTATGAATGAGTCTTGTACTTATTTCTTTCTGAGAGAAAGAGTGTCAAAAAGCAGGTACGACAAATGCACTTAATCCTAATTTGATTGTCTTTCTTAACTTTTTTACACTGCTGCTCTCACTTATGATAGTTTTACCATAGCAGTTTGCTTCTAGGGAAAAAAAATATATTTTACGTCAAAAGTTCACTGTCAGAAAGACCTATCCTGCTCTCTTGTTCCAATGACAACAATGTGTTCTTCCACCCCTCACCACAACCACCACTGACCACATGTGGTAAAATATGTGAGACAAATGAAAGGGGCAGGGAAATAGGACTAGGTGAAGAGAGAAGATAGAGATACTGGATGTATAAAATGTAGGTCAGTGGACCCCATGGCAGACAGGGTTATTGAACCACAATTGATGAAATGGGGTATTTTGCCTGGGATCCCTGTACTGTGGAACCTCCAACTGGGAACCAAGTATTCCTTTTTAGTACTTGACATTCAGGGTAGTGACATAGAATAGTCCAAGCCTTACTAATGGGAAGCGATATGGGCTAGTGACTTAGAACTCAGCAACACAAAAAATAGCACTCACCAAATCCCTGCTTAGTTAGCTTTTTTATTATGAAAGGAATAGCACTTTATTAGACACAAATAAATATAGAATGACAGGTTGGAATGCCTATTGTTACACCCTGAAAAAGGATTAAAAACTAACGGTTACATATTTAAAAAGGTCCCACAGGTGAGGTAAGCCTCTAAATTTACCCTGAACCCTTTGCACAGAATACTCCTTTAATGGTTGGCACATCAGCAAGTCCTGAACCTTAAAAACACCATGTACCCCAATGAGCCTAAAGCAACTGACCAAAGAAGGGATGGTTGTTTTTTATCTCTTCCTGTTCTTCCCCTTATGCTGTTTGCAGCATAGCAGGTGGGTGCAACCTTCTTTCCCAGCTCTCTCTAGACACAGGCATGAGGGGCAGAGGCACAAGAGGCCCTGTGTCACTGATCCTATCCGGGACCAGTAATCCAGTGTGATGATCTTTGTCTTTGCAGGAGCACTTGCCATAAAAGAAGGTTATTCCAAGATCACATCAGGTATCTTTGGGCACATGGTTGTTCACCCATGTCTGGTGGCAGTTGTGAAGCATGAGCATTCTAGTTGTTTAAGCTTCAGGGGCACTGACCCTCTCTAGTGCACAATAAGAGAATGGGTTGAAATTCCATGAGGATTTGGACTGCAGACCTCCCTCCCACCCCAGCAAATGTCCCTCCTCTGAAGCTGATCAATAAAACCATGTGACAAGAAAAGATTGTGAAAGCCCAGTAAAAATTGGAACCAGCCAAGTACCACCAGAACCTATGGAAGAATGAAGCCAGTATTCCCCAGCCATGTTGGGATAAATTGAACATAATGCATTGTTTTCCTGGTGGTGGAGTCTAGCTACCAAGAATGTTTATTTAAGACCTCAAGGCCTCTAAAATATTTGAATTCTCTAATACCACATTTTAAACTGTTCTCCCGTCAATCAGGAAGAGCCCAGGACATTACCCTTTAGCAATATGTAAAGTTCCAGAAAACTGCCTTCTAAATAGCAGCAGGGAGTTGTGAAGAGCATAGGGCCTTCTTTTGCTTGGGCTGCTGGTAAACTCATTGGCCCAAAGTCTTCCATCAGTAATAACCTGTGGACCTGAGGACAGATTATATTGCCAGCCTTCTGGGCCCTTGGAAGACACACATGTGTCCAGCTGGAGTCAGAATATTCTTCACCCGTGCTCCATACCACAGGACCAGACCACGGAAGTTACATGTGAACCCTCTCCTCTAGCATGTTCACCCTGTACAACCTTAAAGGGGGTGGAGAAACCAGTGCTGCTAACCCTGGAGACAAGGTAAATAACAGAGTCAAAGTAAATAAAAGTAAAGAGTGTCCCACTGCTCCAGACAAGAGTTAATTCTTGCAGGGATTGATTCTACCTTTTCTTTAGTAGTTCCCAGTGCATCTTAAAATTTCTCTTTGTGCTGTGAGATTAAAGTGGAGGTGAAGAGTTCTAGAAGGTGGTGTCTCTGTCCAATCCAAAGAACATCTCTTTTCTCCTGATCTAACTCCTGCAAACATTCAGAGATTTCTCAATGTGAAAAATTCAAGCTTTGGTCAGTCACACCTCTTCCATAGCCTGCAACAGTACAACTAACTGACAATGCAAATGAGTCCCTTCCATCCAAAACTTTGCATTCAAGCTTTGGTTGGCCACATCTCCTTAAGAGCATGCAACTATACTGTTAAACTATAAAGACAATGGGTTCCTTCCTTCTAAAGATTCGAAGGAAAGCCCCTCCTGCGAGTGGTGCCAGAGGTCTGTCTTCTGTACTTTCTCACTGTGAGAAAGGGCATGCCCCATCAAGTCAGTGAGTATGAGTTAATTAGGCTGTGCAGATTCCCACATCCTCTTCTCTCTATCCCTTCAAATGGGCCTAATGTCTGGAGGGAGCTTTGATAGACATGCTTTGCAGCAGTAGAAAAAACTGTCCTAGCGGTATAGTTTAAAGCTAAAATCTCATTAAGGGGTCAGTCATGAAATGTTTCAAAACGAAACATATGTGAAGGGGACAAATATGGTAAATTACTATTATATTCGCAAGTGGGACCTTTTAAGCACATAGAAATAAACTTTAATCATTTCTCTATGTTAACCCAATGAAAAGTTTACATTTTGCTGCAGACATCACCTGCAGTGAGTCTACAGTAGAATACATAGACCTAAAGTGAAGCACTACATACTCACAGTGATGCAATACTGACATATTCTATAGTCAAACAGAAATGGAGACATTTCTTTGAAGATGTTCAATTAAATTACATGGCCTAAACATGCAATAAGCAATTTATTAAAGGTTCCACATCCAAAAGGGTATTAATTTGAAAAGAAATCAATTAGCAAATGTCCAAATACTATTTCGATCCAAAATAAAAAAATTAATCTAAATGTGTTTAAGCAGGCCAGAACTCACTCTCTCTTACACAATATCACTCTTCTGACTTGTCACTCTGCAGAGTCCTGATGAGGCAGTTTGGAATAAATATCTAAAGGTGAATTCAGATCTTTCATAATTTGTCATGAATGTCATGAAGGTTCGGCAACACTCATGGTGGCAGTAATGTATCGTGGTCTGATATCTGTGCAACCAACTTTCTGTGTCTTTTTGTTTTTTATATGAGGAGGACTTGGTGAAACTGAAATGCAGCACAACATAGGTGTCTACAGACACTCACTAGCCTTCCTCCCTGTTGTCAAGATACTTACTTCAATCTGCATATGTTTTAGAGTTCAGTAGGCTACATGAAATGCAGTTTGTTTTCAGACATTGGGCCAGATGTAGCAACTGACGAATTTGCGAGTTGCAAATTGCGAGTCCATGCGACTCGCAATTTGCAACTCGCAAATTCGTATGCAGTACGGTGTCTCAGACACCGACTGCAACTCGCTATGGGGTCGCAATGACCCACCTCATGAATATTCATGAGGTGGGTCGCAAATTGCGGCCCCATAGCGAGTATAGGCACTCGCTAACATGGAGGACTGCTGACGTCAGCAGACCTCCATGTTCGTGACCTGCTTTTAAATAAAGCAGTTTTTTTTTTTTTTAAGCTGCACTTAAAAAAAAAACGAAACCTTTAGTTTCGGTATTTTTTCAGGGCAGGGAGTGGTCCCTTGGACCACTCCCTGCCCTAAAAAAATATTTTTGGGTCCAGTCACAAACTGGAAGGGGTCCCATGGGGACCCCTTCCAATTTGCGAGTGGGTTACCATCCACTTGAAGTGGATGGTAACTGCGATGCCATTTGCGACCGCGTACGCGGTCGCAAATGGTATTGCATCCCACTGCGACTCGCAAATAGGAAGGGAACACCCCTTCCTATTTGCGAGTCGGAAATACATATCGCGAGTCGGTAACGACTCGCAATATGCATTTCTGCATAGCAAACCCATGTTTGCGACTTGCAAACAGCGATTTTGGCCGTTTGCGAGTCGCAAATGGTTTGCTACATCTGGCCCATTGTCGCATAGAGCAGCCTTCATGAATGTAAATCCTTCAGGCAGGCCGCACCAACACATGATACATACTTCCAGCCACTCCTATGACCTTAATCTTATCAATCAATGTATGCAGGTGCTGTCTTTTGTTCATAGTAGGTGATGGGGTCTTTAGAGATGGATAGGTGGAAAATTTGTCTCTCATGGAAACATTCATCAGGTTTATCAACACTGGTCACAGATGAGTAAAATATTTTAACATATTAAAGAGTACATGCAAAAGAGTACTTGTTGTGAACTATGAATCTCTGGAAAAAAAACAAGGGCCATATTTATACTTTTTGACGCACAAATGCTCCAACGCAGTTGTGCGTCAAAACTTTTACCGCCGGCTAACGTCATTCCAAAGCGTCATGCAGGCGCCTTATTTATGGATTGACATTAGCCAGCGCTGTGGACTGGTCTGCGTAAAAAAAAAAAAGACTCACACCAGGCCGCGCCGGCGTGGGGAAAATGGGGGTTGTGGTTCAAAAAATGGTGCAAGTCAGGTCTAAGGCAAAAATCAGGCCTCAAACCGGACTTGCGCCATTTTTTTTGATGCGCAACCCCCATTGACATGACACCTGTCTTAGCAAAGACAGGAGTCATGCCCCCTTGCCCAATGGCCATGCCCAGGGGACATATGTCCCCTGGGCATAGTCATTGGGCATAGTGGCATGTAGGGGGGCCCAAACCTGGCCCCATATGCCACTTAAAAAAACCGAAAGAAAATACTTACCCCAACTTACCTCAACTTTCCTGGGATGGGTCCCTCCATCCTTGGGTGTCCTCCTGGGGTGGGCAAGGGTGGCAGGGGGTGTCCCTGGGGGCAGCGGAGGGCAACTCTGGGCTCCTTCCGAGCCCACAGGTCCCTTAACGCCTGCCCTGACCCAGGCGTTAAAAAACGGCGCACAACAGGCTGTGCGCCGTTTTTTAAGGCCCCCCTCCTGTGCATCAAAATGGCGCCAGAGTTTTCCCTCCTTGACCCTGCCTCCACGTTGTCTACAGGAACAAAAGGCATCCTGCTCAGGGGAGTGGTGCTACTTCCCTCACAAAAGTGGCTTTAGCTTTGAAGCTCCCCTTTTTGGCTAACACCCTCAGTGGCCATCCAGTCATTCAGGAGGTCAGAAAGCTGTCGGTGTGCCAGGACCATGTGAGGCAACTGGGCTAACTGCAGCACAGACTGGAAACTTTTTAAAAGTTGTTTAACTTTAAAAGTGGTATTAATTCCGACCAGGGCATCAGGTTGGGTTTAATGCCACAATTAATTTGATACCTTACATGACCCAGTTTGGTAGTCCCATTCAGTAGTTAGCCGGTTTGGATTGACAACAGGGTACCCTGTGTTAGTCAATAGGGCTACTAACTTTATCAGCAGAAAACAAAACTTAAAATGCAGCTGCCTGCAACAGGGCTCTATAGGCCTTCCTCAGGGGAGACTTACATATAGTGTTAAGGGATAGAGTGGCTTGCCTAGTGGAGTGAATGGCAAAGCCAAACTGGCAGTGAAAACACTGTCCTTCCAGTATGCAGTGGCAGGTTGGCAGTCATTGTGTACCTTGTCACACACAGGATGGTACAAACAGTGTTGCAGCCCTGAGTGGGCACTCTGACTTACATGCCCTGGGTACCATATGCTAGGCATTTGTAAGTAAGTCAGTCCTAGCCAATTTAGTGTCTCCAATTTGGCATGCAGATTGTAAAGCGTCAGAACACTAGCACTGAGGTCTAGTTAGCCGGCCCCACTGCACTCTCAGAGTTAAAATTCAAGCAGCATCAATCCAAAAATGTGGGGGTGAACATGGACAAAGAGGCATTTCTTTACACTATATTTATGTTTTTGATCAAATTCATTCATTTCTGGATGATCCCAGAGACAACAACTTTGTTAGAAGCAGCATTTGATAAACTGCCTATGCACACCTTTTGGAGAGTTCAGTTTTTTTTCACAGTTACAATGACATTTTTTAAGTTAGAACAAACTTTCATTCACAAGTGCTCCTATATAGCTGCTGCATTGGTGTTCATTGCTTTCTGGTTACAAATGAATTTATAATGAAGGGTACCAAATTTGCACCTTATCAATAATTTCCAAAGGGCCACAACATAATCATCGACAGGCTGAAATGTGTCTTGTCCGCATTGGAAAAAAATGTATGGGCCACTTTTACAAGGCCCTATTGCCACCGAAGTGTCTTGTTTTTTCAACGCTCCTGTGGCACTTACCCTTGCTCCGGATTTACAAGGAGGTGTGACACCACTTTTTGTGGCGTTCCACCTCCTTACAAATATGGGCCCCTCAGACGCAGTTTTAAGCATCAGAGGAGCATGCAATGGGTGTTGCAGTGGGTGATCCACTGCAACACCCATTGTTTTTAACGCTGCCCTCGATTTAAGACCACGATAAATCTGTGGCAGTGCCAAAAACTAACACCACCCCAATTCTATCTGATTATAAATAAATAGACTGTAAGGTCCTAAATGGAGAACAATATTTTATTTTATTTCCAGTGGTACCCTGCTCAGAATACCGTTCTCATAAAAAAAAATTGAGGAAGCATTCCTTATATTCTGGAGTTATTAGAAAGGCCTAGGGAGGGATGAAGGTATGTGCAGCACACCCTTTGTGCACAATTGATACCTGAAGTAAATTAATGAAGAAATGCAATCTAGAAGTTAAACAGAATGAAAGACAACTAAAGAAACTGAAGGTTCAAGCTGTAATATACACAAATTCATCAAAATCTATGAACTTTCAATGATTTATAGGAAGACTATAGAAAAATGTATTTTGCACTTGCTTATTGCATTAGTAGTTCCCTCACATGACTTGCACATTCCTTTGACACAGTTTGAACTTCTTGTAATCCTTAAGTGGTAGTAGCGGCTGGAACAGTATGTTGTTATTAATAAGCATCACTTTGTGCTATGAAACTTCTGATGAACACCCGCTGTGCAGAGTCATGCAGCATGATCTCATGAGTGCCATCTGGCAACACTGACACACTCTGCTTCTTTTGTCAAAAGTTGTGAAAGGAGCTGTTGCCAACAATGAGTGTGACCATTGCAGCAAATGCTTGAGTGTTCTCACATATTAAGAACAAGGAATCAATGGTGGGGTAATCCTTATTTGTAAACTATCAAATTGTCCCCAGTTGATGACACAATGGACCCTAGAGGGCTGCTCTGCATATGCTCGTTTCCTTCAATGCCGGGAATCGGGGTCACGGAGCTATAGCCAATGTCAAGGCAACATCTCCAGCTCCATGAAATCACCACATCATCACATGAAGACTGAATTCACTGGAGTTGCACTTGTCACCAATTTGTAATGATGAAACCACCAGACAATGCTGGCACGGCTTTCTTGATTTGCACCTTCAGGAACAACCATCTCCAATTGTGGTCAGGCAACAATTGCCACAGTGGAACTCTGTTCATCTAACAACCTAAACCAGAATTCAAAGTCCTTCTACATATGTTAGAATACATTGAGTCATAGAATAACACTACATAAAGTCCACATTTTATTCATTTAGTGGTGTCTCTTCTATAGGAAATGTTTTCAGTTTTAGAACCCTGAATCCAGCAACCTGATTTTCAGGCAGACCTCACATTTGTCAGAAATATATAATAATAGCTCTCTAGTTCTTCATTAGAGCTCTGCAGTAAACTGCAGTAAAAAACTGTGGAATCAACTGACAGAGTGGTGCTGTTGGGAGGACATATTTTCCATGTCACCCTTTTTTCTCACAGCACTGAGGAAGATTTGTGAATTTATGGAAAGTGTGTTCTCATTTCAGCTTCTTGAGCACCTCCGTAACTCCAGAAAATCTTTAGAGACACCTGTTTTCTCCTGTTAGAGAGCAAACATTATTAATAAAATACAAGTAGACAAATCTTATAAATGACATGTACTATAAGGCCTAATTAGAGAAAGTCCTACTAGAAATATAAAACGTGCATTTTTAAAATGTGGTTGACATGGTGTACATCATCTCAAGTTCTGTGTGAAATAATACACCATTTTGAAAACATATTTTGATGAATCATAGCCATTAGTTCTGAGAAAAGATAATTAATATTGATCAATAAAACTAGTGATTTTAAATTAGTATTGACTGATTAAAGAATGTACTAAAAGTGCTTTGAAAAATGTGATATTAGTTAAAAGTCATGAAATACTAATTATAAGACTTATATCGTTTGAATATTAAAAATGTTTTATTCTTCATGTATTAGCATCAGTCAAAGGCATAAGCTTTAGTATTTTTCCACTGTACAGTGTTTGAGGTGTTATGCTGACTTCATTGAAATTCTTTTGCAAACTTAGTTTATTAGGCATCCCATTGAAAGCTCACAGTGGAAATCTATTGTCTTTTTCACACTCTTCATTCTGTACTTTCTTGTGAAAACTATTGAAAGCTTTAACAATGGGTCTTAGTTTCAGATAGGAAATATATTTAGTTAAAATGTCATATTATTTGCCGTTTTTTACAATGTTAATATTCTGCAGAAACTGCCACCCGATTGCTGAAGACCTGCTGTTTCTGTGCTCTGCTGACGAAGACTCTGCTAACTGCTGTCTCTTTTAGGAGAGGTATAATCAATGCACATTTGTTTTCTTTGCAGGTTTCCCTTAGAAATCCAACCACATTTTTGCTAGTGCCATATTGTAGATGTTTTCCAAATTTAGGCACAGATTTATACTCTGGTTGCGCCAAATTTGCGTCATATTTTTTAAGCAAATTCGGCACAAACCTAACTCCATATTTATACTTTGGCAATAGACCTGTCTAGCGCCAAAGTTATGGAGTTAAATTCATTTTCTGCTTGAGGGGAAACTACCATGTGTCAATGAGATGCAAGATAGGTGTTCCCGTGCAAAAAATAATGATATGGCCTTAGCACCATATTTATCCCCCCAGTGCTAAAATCAAGCATGGGTGGAAGGGGGGCATTATTTAACACCTGGGTCAGGGTAGACGTTAGGGGACATGTGGGCCTATTTCCATAGTCAGAGAACATTGAATGGGCCCACAGGTGCCCTTCCCTAACCCCAGGGACAACCCCACCCTCACCAGAGGGACACCAGAGGAAGGGGGGACACCAGAGGATAGGGGACCCCATCCCAGGTAAGTGAGGTAAGTACAGGTAAGTATTTTCATTTTTTCCTAAAGTTCCATAGGGGGCCCCCCTACATGGCACTGGACCAAATGGCCATGCCCAGGGGACATACGTAAAAAAATGACGCTAGTCTGATTAGAGGCATTTTTTAGGCTAGCATCATGCTTTGATGCACATCCTTCTGCTCCCCCTATGCCTTCCCCACCAGGTAGCATCCTTTTTTCATGACGCTAGCTGGGCCTTACCGCCCGCTACTGTCATTCTATAAATATGATGCCCGGCCGGCGTCTTGGATTGGCGCTATCCTGCGGTATACTTTTTCACGCAAAACTGCGTTAGCGCAGTTTTGAGTGAAAAAGTATAAACCTGGGCCTTAATTTTTGCCTCCTTTTTCATTTTTGCATGTGCCTAAAGCCCAGTCCCACACATGCTTTTTGAATTTAGAAACAGAAACAAGGATATCTGATCCAAATATTGTTTTGAATGTTTATTAATGGATTATGACTGATTTAACTGCACAATTAATGAAGTATGTTAGTATGTCTCAAAAAATTCTGTTGTTATTCTGTATAATTCTTTTGGAGTGTTTAGCAGTGATTGCTTTTGTCAGACTAAGATTCTTCAGATGCTTTGGACAGGCTGCGTTGTTTCTATATTGCTATCATCTGGTTATGCATATTATTTATGTAACTTTAGCATTGTTGATATAAGGGCAATACAGGCTTAAAATGTACTAAACTGGTATGGTAATTCATGGCCACATAGCTCAAGGTATGCATAAATTACTGACTCCTTATTGCCTATTGTTGTTGTTTATGGCTATTGGGTCTTATTGTTTGTTTAGATTATATTATTACTCCTGTCTGAATCAAAAGATTCAAGTCAAACTCTGATGGTAGTGGATGGTACTGCCCTATTATGTGTCACCTAAACCTAAGTTAGGAAGTCACACGCCCACACTCCCGAACATGAGTCATTAAATTGTACCAGAGGATCACCATTTTTCATACTAGAACTTTCACAAGCCATAAAATGTACATGGTAGCATCAACAGATGATTTATATTGTGAATAAAATCAGTTATCATCCTTTTGATGTTCTCCTTTTTTCACCCTCACAAACTGGCTTTCACTACAATAAATTTCCTAGGAAACCATGCCTCAGAGTGCTTTAATGGCTGCCACACCATGTTTTTCATGTGGTGGACGGCCATGCAAAAGGGGACTCTGTTTCAGACCCCCACACATGCATTTTGAGGATCAGGGTATGTTCATCCTACCCCTTTACTTATTTTCTAATTACCTTTCAAGGCACAGTGACCATGTCCTATAATGTCTGTTACAACATTGCGTTCAGGTTGTTACCAACCAATCAGGATTGGCTAGTTTCCTTTAAAATGACAAATCAGAGCATATCTGGACATGTCCCATCCAGATATCAGTACATTTTTAACCTTCATTTCTGAAAAATAGCTGAACAGGTTTACACCAAATCACACTGCTAACTTTCCACCTAAATAGAACCATAAGAAATGCACTAAGAAACAATTTGGTGAATTTCACCCACATAATTTAAGAATCCAATTTACATTATTAATATTATCCAAGGAGGAAGCACTCTCAAGTAGTTATTGATAGAGGTGACGTAGGGTCCTTAGGTTTGCTTTCTACCCCTCTGATTCCATCCTTTGCAATTACTATCAGGAATTAATTTTGTTAGGATTCCCTCCTCATGTATGTGTCTCAGATTCAGTCTTGGATTCCCTATAAACTCTTATGACACTGATTTTAAAGCACACCCCTTCCAAATCAATATATTGATAGTAGAATTTACATTTTGCAAGCTGTGAGTATTTTGATTCACTGGTATAGAAAGGAAGTTATTAAATCATTCTTTTGGTCCATATTCTATGGATGGTAACATCATTAGTATGTCTCGTCTTTGGGAAGAGGGGTGTGCCTAGTGTAGCGTCCTCCCCAGCCTTGTACCTGTTGAATGACTAGGAGCTGTAAATCACACATCTTCATTCCTCTGCATGCCTCTATGAACTCCAAACATTCTAAAGCAAACTCTCATACATTCTATTCTAGCGATTACATCACACACTGATACAGAGTCCTCGGGGAGCCATAAAGGTTCCGTTCAAAATCATGCTAGACACTAGACCTAGTAACTCTTGAGAAATCACTATTTGTTGAAGTCCTATTAACTCTGGTGCAGCAAAATGCCTGTGACTAACAATATCTTACAGGAGGTGTCATCTGTAGACAGGTTTAGTGCAGAGGACATTAATAGCATGGATATAAAATTGTAGTGCAATGGAATGTTCATAGGATATCCCAGAGCTATTAGTATTACTAACTTTGCATACTGAACCCCCCCATCAACTGGTCCATTCACATGCATTGCTTCCTTTATCCCCTCTCTAGCTACAGGCAACTCCCTGATTGTCCTCTCTACAACTGCTTGTATGGCAAGCTCACTTGCTAGCATACACTGGTAACTCAGCTCATTAGAAGCTGACTGAAGGCATCCATGATTCAGATTTTCTGATGCAACATCAGTCACAGTCTTTGGAGCTCCAGGATTCTCTTTTCCAGACTCTGTATCATTTACAATATTGGAGTTTTCTCTGTCTTTTAGCTTCTCATGTCGTTTCTGCTCCCCGAGCATCCGCACATATGTCTATATCTTCGTACCACCAGAGAGGTCCTTCACAGTCAAATGTGCTATGGAATTGCTGTATTCTTCTGTGAATTGTCATTCTCCATTCTGCTCCTTGGGTACCGTCACAGGGACCAGCCGAAGACCATATGTTTCAGTTGCGATGAGAATATATATGGCCCAAGGTAGAGAAAGGAAAAAGTGAAGAATCTTCCTTTGAAAAATTATAGGGAACAGTCCACCCTGAACTGCCAGACCAGGTCCTCCCTGGACTGGAAACAAGCATCCTGGGACTGGTTTTGGGGTATCACCCCTCATCAGCCAGGCTAGCTTGACTCCTGTGGCATGGGGAGCATGGGATCCACATCTGGGCATACCCGTTCCATTTAGGGCGACAAATGCAAGAGGAACAACTGATGGACAGAATGCTGAACAATGTCAAACATTCACCCCACTACAGAAATCTAGGCCTAAATCCATCCTATTTTTGCTACCCATGCCATTCCGGTTTGAACCCAGCATATGCAAATCAGTCTTGACCATGCTCCCCATGGGAACAGACAAGCCTGAACTGCCAGGTCAGGTCCTCCCTGGACTGGAAACAAGCATCCTGGGACCAGTTTCAGGGTATCACCCCTCATTGTCCAGGCTAGCTAGACTACAGTGGCAAAATCAATATATTTCTTGTTGCAAAATAAAGTCCCTATATGTATCAGGATTGCCGGTGGATAATGAGATAGGTTGCTGAATGGTTTAAAAGGAAAGCGATGAGCCCTCTAAATCTTGCAGTCCATGACCCAATCAATCAAAGCAGGAAATGCCTCTTGAAACAGGAGCTCCACAAAGCTTCTGTACCTTCTGGAACCTCCAGGACACAAAGATTATTCCTGCATGACCTGGTTTCAAGGTCTTCCACCCTGGGTGAAAAAGTAGTAAACAGTAAGTCCTGCTGAGTGATCTTTGACCTATTTTCATCCACCGTCTTTTGGAGGAGCCTATTGAGATGATTCCACTGCGACAACTCAGGATTATAAAATGTCCATATTTTTTTAGAGCTTGCGCAAGACCACTCAGGTTTTCAAATGAGCAGACTTAAATGCCAGATGATAAATAGCGGCCAAAGTTGGCACCTTCTGTGCTGACAATGACTGCTGATGTCCCGATGGGGAGTTTTGATCATAAGATTTTGGGAAGTTCTTGTTTGATAGTGTGATGGGGATATGAGACCGGGATCGAACGATTAGCAGGGTTCAGCTCAGTACCATTGGAATACCACAATAGCTCATCTGCCTCTTCCTCCACAGGCAGGTGTAGGATTGATCATACCCTGATCAAAAATTATTAACATAAGGTCCTCCAGTTTGCTGGCGGGCCACCCCCCAGCCCGATCACTTTCTTAGCTAAAGGTGGTGTGCTCAGAAAGAGACCCATATTTGGAGAGGATTTCCCTAGCAAGGCAGAGCCATTTGAAGCCAGCACCATTCGCGATGCTTGATCTGCCACCTCATTTCAGCTACTGTTTGACAATTCCAAAAAGAAAAAGGATGATTCCTGCCTGTTGCCCAGCCCAGTCACAGGTGCCAGTCTTTCGAAGTCCGCAGGCTGGAAGGGCAAAAGAGATATTTGGAGAGGTGGTTGGAGAGGTGGAGCCAAGGGCACCAATAATTCATGCTGGTTAACCCCTGCAGCCGGAGGAGCAGCCAGTTCAGAAGTACTTGACATCTTCATCTACAGTGAAGCAGGGGGCTTGCCAGTGAGATTAATAAACTCCTTGTTGCCTGTAGTGGGCACCACCAGAGAGGTAAGAAAAGAAGCTTGTGTTATCTCCTGGGTTTGAGCATGGGCCTGGGCAGCTGTCCCTTTGCCCCCTGGACCAACATCGCTGCTTAGAATGACAGCCCTAGAAGACACAAGGGGAGCTACAAAAGAGACCAATGTCTGCTGTTATCGAGGGGCAGCCAGGCCCTTCCTTAGACCACGAACCCCAGCTATGGTTGGTATCCTCAGTCAGCCACTCCCCCACTGCTCTCTTCCCTACTGACACCAAGGTTGTATTCACCTCTTTCTCCAGGGACTCTGCTGCAGTAGCTAGAGGCTGGAGAGTCCGTTACCCCCTGAGGCACACTGCAATTATTGTAGGTGCCTTCACTCTATCGCCGGACAGCAAACTCTTCTTCTCTGCCCTTGAAGCCATCTGAGACCTGGTAGTGTTCAGCCACCTTCCTCTCTTTGTTTCCCCCTTGCAGGCATCTTGTCGCACAACCAATTCATTATAGAGCCAACAGCATGCAAAAGTAACAAGAGTATAAATGCTGGGATCACCTCTCCCTGCAACAGATTCAAAAACAAGCCAACCAGCAGTGGAGGTCATGAGAGAAAGAAAAACAGTAAGGCTCCAAAGTGCAACAACGTGCCTATCAAAAGCCTATATCTGTATCTACATCTGTATCTGGGCAAACAGTCACATACCTTCCAGAGAGGACCTGAGACAGCAACAGAATGGCAGGTGCAGCAAAGAATAATCAGCTTCTTCCATCACCCATGGGATTGACTGTAGCTGCAGCTAAATCCGACCCTGGAATTACTGGCCCAATAGCGGAGGACTCTGCAATACTGAGCAGGCAAAGGCACACATGGATTGGCGTCAGCTGCTCTTGCAGGTGAGCTCAGGGGCCAAAGCAGAACCAAAGCAGGGCGGCAAGGAGCAACATGAAACAGAGACAAAACTGTGTGCCCACACCAACACCCAGCTGCCTACTGCCGTGATAATGGTTTCTCAGAGAGCGGCAATGATGTCTGCAGCATTACCAAGATCAGTCCAAGGTAAGTAGTACCTGAGTCACCTCTCTTCCCCCAGCTCTTCTCTCATCGCTCAAATCATAACACCAGCATGTCTAACTCCACAGATGTGTGTGGGGGGGACAGTCAGACTATCATTGATATCTTGCAGCTGATAGATGTGAGTACACCCATAGGGCTGACCCACCGTCCTCTAGCAACCGAGCCCCGGGATGGGAATCTGACATCTGGAGAGGGGGCGATGTTGAGGTAGAGGGAGGGTTTGGGGCCATCCTTTTTCTCACTTGGATTTCTTTTGAGGATGGGTTTGGAAGGATAATGTGCTAAAAAACTAAAATGAGGTTCTATGTCATAATTTGTGGTCAGAAACATTGGGATTAAGAATGATTTTTCACTACCTAATAGGGTGTGCTGGATGTTTGTTCGAGTATGTTAAGGTCCTGCCAGGGGGAAGGTCTGGACTAACTCATTATTTCTTAGAATATTAATAGTTTGAAGAAATCTCTCAAGCGTAAACTAATAAAGGAGGAGCTACATCATCTTCAACTGCATCTAGTTGGTCTACAGGAAGCCCATCTCCTCAATACATAGGCCTCTCTCTTGGATGACTTGGGGTACCAGGTCTTCTTCCCAGAGAGTGATTGCTCTATTGGCTCAGGATAAGAGCTGGGTACTCACAGACCATTGTATAGATGTAAGCAGATGATGGCTCATTGCATCGGTTAATAGAGGCAAACTTTGCTTCATGTTCTGTATTTTATGGGGCCAACACTGATGATCCTGGGGTCTTCAGTAGGCTGTTGTTTGAGTTAAATCTATGGCCAGAACCTTTGATAATTTATGGTGACATTAACATCACTCTTAGTCGACACATGGACTCCTATTGTGGTCAGGGGGTTAACTCCCCTAAGGTGACTATCTATAGTTCCTAGAAACTGGCTAGGGCTGCCTTGCTGCAAGTAACAGAATGCCATGCTCTGGTAGATGTTTGGCGACACTCTCGGATCAGAGAACATGAGTTTACATACTTCTCTGCTTCTCAAGTCTTTTTCCTGGATAGATATGTTCCTTACTAGCCACTATCTTATGCCCCATCTTAGTATCTCTCTGAATCCTAGAGTTATATCAGACCACGATTAATTCTCTCTTTCTATATGGATAGAGGGTTCACTACTAAAATTCAAAATCACGTTCTTGGATATTTGATCGGAAACTCCTTTTAGGTGAAGCATATATTTATTATACGGTCAAGGGAGCAGGGTGTTTTTGGAGTGTAATCAGGGTTCAACGTCTATTCTCATGGTTTGGAATGCTTCTAAAGACTTTTGCAGGGGCCATACTATCAATTACACTACTTTCCATCGGAAGCAGGTTGCTTAGGCCAAGACCAACACTTGGCTTACTCTTACCCATCTGGACTCTTTTATGGCTAGCACTCCAATTGCTCAGGATTGGGGATCTTTTGCGTCCTTGATGGATCAGTTCGTAATAATTCAGTCTTCTCTTTGGGAACGCATGCTCGACAATATCATGAAAAAAGCTTGGGCCAAACAATACCTTTCCTTGAAAATAGCAAGGAAATGGGCCGAGAACTTTCTTTTTGGGTTAGGCATACAGCCAATTCATTTGTTATATCTGGGATTAAGAACTCTCAAGGTGATATAGTGGCTGATCAAACTCTTATTAGGAAGGAGTCGCGCAGTTATCATCAGAAGCTCTATGATGAGGAAGTGGTTCCCTCTACAGAGTTAACTGCTCAGTTTCTTCAGGTTTACAATCACCAGAAACTTTCAATTGCTCTGCAGCATAAGCTTAAAGGTCCAATATTGGCTTCTGAAGTAGAAGTCACTTTGGCCAGCTGGCGTGTGGCGTGTGGTCTTGATCAATTCCATTGGAACTTTATTTTAGAGTATCGCACCTTGTGGTCCCGGTGGTCTGTGATCTGTTTAACTGTTTTGAATTCCTTGGGAATTCCCAGGTTATGGGTGGAGATCTTTATTGTTATCTTTCCTAAGAAAGGGAAGGATCCTCTACTTTGTGTCTCTTTTCAGTCTATATCTTAAATCAATGTCTGCTCCAAGATTTACACTTGTATCTTGTCTAATAGGCTTGCAAGTGTAATTTCAGATATGATTGATGAGATTCAACATGGCTTTGTTCCAGGGTAGGATACCACGGCACATCTTCATACTATGATCACTGCCTTAGAGGCATGAAAAGGCTTTCAACCGGGTATCATGGCCGTTTCTTTCAGCCACTGTGACTCCAGTACGGTTTGGACAATGTTTTTTATCGCTTGGGTTCAACAGCTTTATCAGAATCTTACGGCTTTAGAGTTATGTTTAAGCTTGTCTAATGATGTAATTCAGATAAATTGTAATACCCGCCAGGGATGCCCACTTTCTCCTCTGCTCTTTGCTCTTTACATCAATCTTTACATCCAAGCATTGAAGAGATAAAGGGACATCGCTCCACTGCAGATTCATCATCTTGAATTGAAGTGCTCGCATCCACAGATGATCTTACTAACCTAACCTCTTCCCCAGAAGATTCCTTAGTGGCTATTGAGAACGTGGCAAGTGAATATGGGGCTATCTCTGGGTGCAAACCTAACCTTGACAAGATCCTGGTCTAGGCTAATATAGGTCTTTCCAGGAATGACACACATTGGTTAAAATCAGCAACTTATTTGGGGGTCAAAGTCTCCCTGAAAATGGAGGATGTAATCAATTTCAACTTTGAAGCACAGATGGAGGCTGTTTAGCAAAAATTAATATGGGGGTATAAAAAGCCCATGGATTTTATACAAATATTGAAGAGGCCAAGATTGAAGGGTAGGCTTTCGTTACCTGGTTTACAAACATATTTTTAAGTGGTGTTCATATCCTGAATAGTCAAAGTGATAGGGTGTGAACCATGGGGGCTAGGACGTCTGTTTCCGGAATATCTCCCTTAGGGGGGAGATATCAACCCACATACCTGAATCGTTGAAACTGTTTACTTCAAGCGAAGTCGATTCGATACAATGAGGGTCTTGGATTCCATCTGGGACTCTCTGAAAATCACGGTTGTGGGGGTCACATTATTTAACGTATATTCTTAGCCAGGTTACAATCCCAAATTTTCATGACAGGTAGATAATAGCTTTATTGACTGCTGGCAGACATCATGCTTATTCATATTGGGTTCTTTTTATGAGGGTGATTGTTTTCTCTCCTTTAGGACACTTTGCCAGTGAATCTCTCTCCCTCACTTTGGCTTTTTCCGCTACCTGCAAATTCATCATTTCATAATGAATCTGAAGGAGGAAAATCTTGATTGCTTTGATAAAGCTTTTCTTGACTATCTGTGGAGGACCCAACCTAAGAAGGGCATTAGTGGGGCTTATAAACTGATTCTTGCAGCGAAAGCCCAACAACAGCCTGATAGTTTTTAGACTATGGCTCAAAAATGAAGCTAACATCTTGGGGTCTTAGTTACCCCCAATGAAACGAGGTGCACTAATGTCTTTTCTCAAACAGTTTTGAATGTCTCTTGGGTCAAAATTAATCAGTTTAAAAGGATTAACAATCTCTATCACACTTCTTACCATCTATTTATTATGAATTTTATGCCGGACTCAATCAGGTGCTTTTAGAGCTCGGCTAATCACCCATGAAGGTTTCAGGGTGATGGGGGTAGTAGGAGTTGAGTCAAAGAGCCATGTCTTGTGGTCCTTATAAAATTGAGGTAGTGAGGGTGGTTACCTGAGGTTTAACAGGAGAGAGGTCAAGGTCTTTGTGGCGACCTAAATGAAGGATCTTCCTCCAGCTGAGCTATTGCTTATCATAGGGGGTGTGGCGAGGGCCAGTTGGGCGGAGTGGAGTTGCCTGGTGGGTGTGTGGAAGGTCAGGCAGTAGTTGAGGTATGCTGCTTCAATGTTGTGGAGGGCCTGTATGTGTGCATGAGGAGTGGAGGTGGGAGGGTTCTGAGCATTGAGGGCCACCAGGAGTCATCCCAGATGGAGGGGGTGGAACCCAGGATCAGGATCTCAGTTTTTTCGGAGTTGAGTTTCAGACAGCTGTCCTTCATCCAAGTGGCGACTGCCTTCATTCTGTTGATGAAGTTGCATTTGCGGTTGTAGGCTCATTAGTGAGAGAGAGGATCATCTTGGTGTCATCGGCATAGGAGACAATGTTGAATCTGTGGTTTCTGACAATGTTAGCAAGCCTGGTGGGTGTGTGGAAGGTCAGGCAGTAGTTGAGGTATGCTGCTTCAATGTTGTGGAGGGCCTGTATGTGTGCATGAGGAGTTTGACGGTGATGATTTTGTTGATCGAGAGCCAGTGAAGGTCTCTCAGGTGACCAGAGATGTGGCTGAAGCAGGAAATGTCCAGGATGAGTCTGGCTGAGGCCATCTGGATTCTCTGCAGTTTCTTTTGGAGTGTTTCGGTGGTGCCGGCGTTGCCATAATCTATTTGCTGCTGACGAGCATCTGTGTGACTGTTCTCCTTTACTCAATTCGGGATCCATTTGAAAATCTTTTGGAGCAGGCGAAGTGTGTGGTAGCACAAGGATGAGACGGCATTGATTTGGCATTTCATTGAGAGAGAGCGGTCGAAGATGAGGCTGAGGTTGTGTGTATGACCAGTGGAGGTGGGAGGGTTCTGAGCATTGAGGGCCACCAGGAGTCATCCCAGATGGAGGGGGTGGAACCCAGGATCAGGATCTCAGTTTTTTCGGAGTTGAGTTTCAGACAGCTGTCCTTCATCCAAGTGGCGACTGCCTTCATTCTGTTGATGAAGTTGCATTTGCGGTTGTAGGCTCATTAGTGAGAGAGAGGATCATCTTGGTGTCATCTGCATAGGAGACAATGTTGAGTCTGTGGTTTCTGACAATGTTAGCAAGCGGAGCCATGTAGATGTTGAAGAGGGTGGGTTGCAGAGAGGAGTGCTGAGGAACTCTGCAGCTGATCTTTGTTGGTTTTGAGAACACTAGGAGCCTTACTCTCTGGGTTAGGCTGATGAGGAAGGAGCTGATCCATTCTAATGCTTTGCTGCAGATGCCAGCGTCTTGGAGTCCAGGGCAGAGGGTGAGATAGAAGACAATGTCGAAAGCGTTGGAGAGGTCCAGGAGGAAGAGGGCTGCAATTACTCCTCAGTCGAGGAGAACGTGGGTGTCATCCATTGCTGCAAGGAGTGTGGTCTCAGTGCTGTGGTTGCTTCTGAAGCCTGATTGGGAGGGGTCCAAGATGTTTTTGGTTTGATAAATATGGTGAGTTGGGCGTTGATGGCCTTCTCAATGACTTAGCCTGGGAAATGGAGCAGAGAGATGGGTCTCTAGTTCTTGAGGTCCGTCGGGTCGGCAGAGGGTTTCTTCAACAGTGGGTTGATTTCTGTGTGCTTCCAGTCTTCCGGGAAGGTGGCAGACTCGATGGAGCAGTTGACAGTGCAGCATAGTTTGGGGGTGATGGTGTCGCTGGCTCGGTTGAAGATATGGTGGGGCATGGGTCAAGGTGGCTCCGGAGTGGATGGTTTCCATGATCTTCAGGGTGTCATCAGTGGAGAGGGTGGTCCAGTTGAGCAGGGTTGGTTGGGAACTGGAGCCTTTGGGTGTGGTGGTCGCTGGTGAGGTGGGATGGCTCTTGGATGGCGAAGCGGTCGTAGATGCCTAAGATCTTGAGGTGGAAGAAGGTGGCAAAGTTGTTGCACAGATTTTGGGAGGGGGACATCTGTGGAGTCCGTGCTGGGTTTGGTAAATTCTTTGATCGTGGTAAAGAGTTCTGTGCTGTTCTGTGCATTGGCATTGATGGTTTCCTCGATGACCATTTTCTCTGTGGTTCTGATGAGGTAATGGTGTGTGGTTACGGTGGTTTTGAAGGCTGTGTGGTTGGCCAGGGTCTTGCTCCTTCTCCATCTTCTCTCAAGCCATCTGCAGGTGTGGTTGAAGTCTTGGAGGGTGCGGGAGAACCAGCTGGCTTACTTGGGGGGGTTGCTTGTCTGAGGGTTTCCTGAGGGGGGCAGTGTGTTGGCACAATTGGAGATCCATTGGTGGAAGTTGCATGTTGATCTGTTGGCGTCTGTGGTGTTTGGCGGTGGTGTTTGGCAGAGGGCGGTGATGGGTTGGTCTTCGGAGACCTTGTTCCAGCTTCTTCATGGGTGGTAGTGGGCATGGTGGTTTTTTCTGGGTTTGACAAAGGAGAAGTGGATGCAGTGGTGATAAGTCCAGTGCAGTTCGGAGGTGTAAGTAACTAGGATGTTGGTGCTGGCAGAGAAGACGGAGTTGATCGTGTGCCCTGCTTAGTAGGTTGGTGAGGTGGCCAGTTGTTTGAATCCCAGAGTGGGGGGGTTCTCCAGTTGGGGAAGATGTGTTGTGGTCATTGAGGTTTTTCAGTTGGAAATTGAGGTTGCCGAGGAGGGTGTAGTCCATTGAAGTGAGGACTCTAAGTCCTTTCCATGTGGTGGCAACTGGGCTCATGCTATTCACATTTTCGCCACCTGTCCTGCTATCTCATTGGCAGACAGTCTGTGGGAAGCTGAATCTGCTATGTCCGAAACAACTTGAGGTGAGACCCCAAATGAATCATTCTTAGCCATTCACCTCTTATACCTAGCCACTTAAGTGGTATTTCTTTTTGTGCAATCACTTTAGCTCGATTGATTTTGGCTCTCACATTGGGTATTGGCCCAGGCTTCTAATACTTTGATTTGGTGGCATGAATTTATCAATATGGGCCTCCTTGAATGCCTGATCACAGATAATGAGTAGCAGTGTCTTTGTATCAAGTTTATGGAAGCCATTTAGGGGATGTCTTGTGCATCTAGTGTGGTCACAACCACCCATTTCCCTAGAGTTCATTTTTTTCATTTTTCCATGTTCCCTGTCCTACTATATGCAATACATTCAGTTACATCTTTATGGCTATGAGGTTTTCCAACTTTTGCATCACCAACTGATGGATATGTATTGTATTGTTTATTATTTATGACCTCAATAATTTTCCATCAGTACATGTTAATTTAAAGTGAAGTATGTCCTGCAGTATAGCCATTTCTATGCTCGTAGGTTTACTAAATCGTCTAGCAAGTGTACTTGCAAGATGGCATTTAGTAACTAATATGTACCAAATGTAGTTATTCCATCTATGCTATGGTTGTAATGATATTTGCTACCATGCAAAGCATGATGTACTATGGTATGTGATGGTATATTGTATTACAGTGTGTTAGGATTGGGATCTCTAGTTGCCAGGTATATGCACCCAGTCCAAGTAAGGACCACTACTCTAGTCACTGTAAATAAAATACACACTAAAATGTAACGTGTGCTCACCCTCTCGTAGCTTGCACAAAGCAGTCAGGCTTATTTAAAGAGGCAACGTGTAAAGTATTTGTGCAACACACACAGCAACACAATGAAAATGCAACAAAATATTCCACACAAGTTTATAAAAATAGACATTAATTTTCGAACTAAATCAAGACCAAAACAACAAAAATCCAATGCCGTAGAAGTCAAAATATTAATTTTGAAAGAATGAAAGAGTTCTAGCACATAGAAGCATATAATGCTTTAGGGTTACTTGAAGTCACACTGGAAAGGTGAAAAGTCAACAGTTCAAGCCAACTACGATTGAGCACGGACCGGGTACAGAAGCCACACAGGCCGAGAGAACAGAGCACCTTGATCATGGTCACAAGCACGAGATGCGGAGATGATGTGCTGGTAGATGTGTTGATGTCACTCCTTCAATTTGAGGGATAAGTTGATATTTCCCACACGTTGATGGCCATGTGCTGGTTTCCAAAGATGGGCATCGAAGCCACAATACGTTGACTCTGAAGCTGATGTGCCAATTGTCTCCACACTGCTGTGGAGGGATGCATTGATCGTCCTTCATCAATGGTGATGATGCAGTGATTTCAGTCCTGCATTGATAGCAATGCGCCAGATGCTTCTTCCAGCACGCAGGGGATGCGTCAGTTTGAAGCAGCAGTTCCAGAGATGCTGCTAGGCTACCTAGGGCCTACCTGAGGGGTTACGTGTATAAAAAGGGAGTTTACCGCTTAGCATGAGGTCTTAAATGCGAAGTCAAAGTGGCAGTCAAACTGCACACACAGGCTCTGCAGTGGCAGGCCTGAGATATGTTTAAAGGGCTACTTAGTTGGTGGCACAATCAATGCTGCAGGTCCACTGGTACCATTTTTCTTACAGGTCCTGGGCACATTTAGTGCACTATACTAGGGACTTATAAGTAAATTAAATATGCCAATTGTGGATAAGCCAATATTACCACATTTTAAGGAGCGTTCAAAAGCACTTTAGCACTGGTTAGCAGTGGTAAAGTGCATTGAGTCCTAAAGCCAACAAAAACGAGGTCAGAAAAAGAGGAGGAGGAAGGCAAAATGTTTGGGGTGTCCATTCAGAGAGGATGTATGATGGAACAACACATGCATATATCACGCCCGCCTTAACAACCTGATCTCAACAACGACCGTGTCTTTACCACGCATGTCTTTACCACATATGCCTTTACAATAACTTTAATTTTAAAAGCATGTTTGGTAAAGGAACAGGTGTGTTAAATTTCCCCCGCCCTCCCCCTTGCACTTGATACCATACTCCACCCCACCCAAGCCCTTAAAACTGCCCCTTACACCCCCTGCCCTGACCCTAAATCCCCTGCACCCTAAACCCTAAAACCTACCCTGGTCTTTCCTAAAAACTACCCGAGCCCCTACCCCACCCTGCCCCCTTGCACTTGATACAATACTCCACCCTGCCCAAGCCCTTAAAACTACCCCTTGCACCCTCTGCCCTGAGCCCTAAATCCCCTCCACCCTGAACCCTAAAACCTACCCTGGCCTGTCCTAAAAACTACCTGCGCCCCTACTGCTGTTCTGAATCCTTAAACCTACCCTATCCTTCCCTAAAAACGACCACAACCCTCTTCCCCCTGCCTGAACCCTAAAACATACCCCACCTTGTCTTCAAAACTTCCCGCTCCACCCTGTAGCCTAAAACCTATCCCGCCATGTTCTAAAAACTACCCAGACCCCCACCCTGAACCCTAAAATCTAACTCGCCCTGTCCTAAAAAACTACCCGAACCCCCACCCTATACCCTAAACCCTACCCCGCACTGTCCTAAAAACTTCCCTGATCCCCCTCCCCCACCCTGAACCCTAAAACCTACCCTGTCCTGTCCTAAAAACGACATGACCCTCCTCCCCCGCCCTGTCCTGAAAACTACCCCAATCCCCCCAACCCTGCACTGTCATAAAAACTACCCCAACTTCCACACCAAACCCGGCCCAAGTTCCACTTACCTCTCTCTCCTCTTCTCTCTGCTCCTTCCTATTCCTCTGGGACAGCTAGACAGCTCTCTCTGCCATCACCACGAATATGCGTAGGAAAGTCTAGCGTGGTAAAGGCCTACGTGCTAAAAGCATGCATGCTTGAGGCATATGTGTGGTAATGGCAGCGTGGTAAATGCATAGCGTTGTAAGTGATGATTCCCCTTCAGAGAGGGCCATTTCCCAAACATTGCATTTATATAGCAGAGTTTTGCGAATAGTTTGGTTTCATAGTACTGGGTAACCTTGGATCGGTTCAGCAACCATTGTCAGCATCATATTTTCCATGCCAAAATGTAATCGGCAATGACATGATCAATAATTAAAAGAGCATGCCAGGCGAAATTAGGAACATCCTCGCTATAGTTAGTTTTCCATATAGGGTTAAAGTATTTGCCCTGCAAGTTTTGATCAGTTGACTAGTTCAACATGTCACTTTTCATTTTCTACTCAGAGCCATATCTAAGTTACCTTGCTATTTTTTGTCTTTGATTTTGAAGTTTTTTATATTCGTTCTTCCTTGGCCAGCTTTTTTTTCTTTTTTTAAGTTGATTTGCATGGCTAGATTTCTAAAACCTGTATGCATGTAGTAATCACTGGGTGTTCCTAGGTCATGTATACACTGAGTTATCTTGGCATGCCACCAAAATTATACAATTACAAACTAAAACCAAGGGCTTTATGATCAAAAGAAAACCTTATTGTTTTAGCTGCTCAGGGGAAGATCAGTTCAAAAGTGGAACCAGGTGAATGTTTTGATGACCATTGCGCCTATCTGTTGTTGAAATCATTTTTTTTTACCATCAGGAATGCACATTTTGTGCCTCAGTGTCAAATTGAGGTCACCAGGACTGCATTAGCAATTCCTGTGTTGTTCACCAATTCTACACATAATGGCAAATACATCTAAACATAGTTCCGCTGATTTTCTGTAAAGACTATGTTAACTGATATTACTAAGAAACAAAACATGCATTTCGAATGCACATATGTTTAGATGAACATACAATCAGTTTCAGAGCAGCAAGAAAATCGATGTACTTTAGAAAGTCGACATGCTCAATACTGACTTGGTATTGATCCGGGCTCATGATTGGCAAAACCACCCTCATTTATCCTACTGAAAATGCGACAATGTAGTCAAATATAGGAGAACGGACTATAGTTGGGATCTCCACTTTTTCTCGAATTTGGAGTTGACCTGCCTTGTTGGTTAAACTGTTGTGAAGCTATCTAAATAATGTGATCGTTCTGTGGGTGTACTGCGGAAAATGTGTGACGAAACGATAAATCTGTACACTGCCGGCAGATTTACCAACATTTGAGACAGCACAACACAGCAAGACAATTTGCTGAGCAGTCATTCATCAAATGGAGAAAACAGCAATATATCATATCTATTAAGATTTAGCGTATTCCTGCTCCTTCTCTGCCCTGGCACACTAGTAGCTGCCAAGCTCCAAAACAGGCACCCTTGGACCATGGTGCAAATGCATAGCAGGTAGGATTGTTTTGTGCAGGAAGGGAAACGTCCTGCAAAAGAACAATCCTCTAAGGCTTTATCCTGTTTCTATTGTGCTGCAGAATCCAACACATGTAGAAAGCGGAAAGGATAAGGAGAAATAATCATATTTACTCTTGTTACAACTCTCCTGGGAACCCATAGCATTTTGATGCATTCCCAGGGTTAATATTGTTAGTAAATCTGGTGTTGCACCAAAGACCATGGGTGAATGTGTGGGAACACACAAGCTCCACCCATGGAACACCTTCTCAGGGCAGAGTAGTGCAAGAAAGCGGCTTGCACTGCTTGCGTTATTCCAGATTTACCATGTGACACAGAGCCATGAAAGGTGTCCAGTGGCATAGTAAATCTCACTTAAGGGATTGCATTGCACTTTACATCATCATGTGTGATGCAAAGGCAGTGCGAACCTGTTGTAAATATGGGCTTGCACTTTCACTACATATTCTCCTCTTTAAGCCTAGTTATGAATGTTTATCACTGTTTTCTTTTCCCCAGGAAGTGCTTTAATTTTACACCGCCCGTGCAAAGAGAAGTCAAGGGCCATATTTATACTTTTTGACGCAAAACTGCGCTAACGCAATTTTGCGCCAAAAATATTTGCGCCGTTTAACGCCATTTTGAAGCGCCGTGCGGGTGTCAAATTTATACTTTGAAGTACGGCGGCGCAACCAACAGGTGGGAGTCATTATTTTGTGACGCACACAGCGTCGATCTGTCGTAAAGGAAACCCACGTAAAGGCGACGCACATCACTGTGGGTCGATTTACGACAGCGCAATTGTGAAAACACTGTTTTTTTTCACGCTATTGCGTTACATTTTTGCGCGAAAACTGTCCTTTCAGCAGAGGAGAGCCAAAATGGATCCCAGATGCCCCAACAGACCCCAGGAGGATGAGAGCAGACCAGGAACCAGCCAGTAGGATCCATACAGGAACCAGGACATTTTTTAAAAGAAAAGAAAGTGTCGCTTCAGTGAAGAGGAGCAGGAAATCCTGGTGAAAGAGGTGACGGAACACCAGCACCAACTTTTCATCTCCTCAAAATTGCCACTCAGGAGAGAGGCCATATGGAAACAAATAGTGGACAAGATCAACAGTGTGGCTGAAGAACGCCGCACAGTCACTGAGTGTAAGAAACGCTGGCATGACTGCAAACGTAGGACAAAAGAGAAAATGGCCAGGAACAGGAAGGCAGCAATGCAGACTGGAGGGGGGGTCCAGCACAACAGGAGGCCCTGGACCACATGGAGGAGATGGTCGCAGCCGTCATCCCGGAGGAGATCGTCACAGGGATTCAAGGACTGGACAGCGCAGACTACCACGACACAACGCACATGCAGGGTAAGTCGCATGGGGAATTAAAATGCAATAATGGGGACTGTAAGCAGGGGGGGGATACCTACTACACAATGCATGTAAGTCAGCACATATATGAAGTGGCATGGGTAAAGGGGCACGGCAGGGGGGCATGCCCAGCACTGACCGAAGCTGGGGCACGACAAAATACAGCAACAACAACAGTCCCATGGGGACATCCTGTAATGACAACAATAGAGCCAAGGGAAAGCAGTGACAGGTGGGAAGGCCACTACCTCAAATCCACATCCAGGCACTTGTATTGCAAAATCTATTCTACATCAACTAGGTCCCTATCTGTAATGCAGTAGCAAAAACAACAACTGCAATGTAACTGCCACAACAGTTGACAATAACACCTCTCATCTTTGTGCAGCTATAGTACCAAATGGCAGGAACCTCCCCCTGGAACATACATACCTAAATTAGGGGGTGAGGATGACATCCGCACCTACTCCTAGAAATAAGACAAAGGCACCAGTACACTCAAATGCCGAATGTCCATACCTGACACATACATAAGCCTAAGTAAACAGCAATAGGAGCCACACAGCACTAAGGACACACAAATGCTGCATACGTCACGGTCCCTCACGTGCCTGGCTAACAAGGCTACATCACTAATCTCATACTGCTCAGACAACAACATTGAGGAGGGGACACAGGCAACTGGTCACTGAAACACACCTGCAAAGTTGGACAAACAAATAGGACATTCATACGATGAACAGGCCAATCCAGTAAGACACACATGACCCAACATCATCTTCAAACATCAACAATGTTTACATCCATACCACATCCTAACATTGACATGCATAGGTAATGCCACGAAACATGTACAGTTCATGCAATGTGAATAAAAAGTGTATGGGGCAGGGCCTGAGAGGCAAGTGTGCTGGCAGGGCAGTCACAACACCCACAGTCAGTCAAAGTGTATTGTGGCAAGTGTAACGTATACTTTGCGCATTAGCCTCAGGCTGGAGGCCTTTCTGCATCTTACCCTGAATGTACTTAGAATCATTTGCTCACATCTAAGAGCCTCAGAGCACTTTGCACTAAATGATTATCATTGCCCTTCCTATCAGTTAATGTAGCAAATAGCCAGTCCTAAGGTGTTGTGAATTAGTCAAATCACACTGTTTTGCCTACTTCTGCACTGGATGTTTGCCAGAACATATTCACTCTGTGCCCCAGTCAAGGATACAGTCTGGTACGTTGATGATAGATGTGGTAGGGGTTAAGGTTTGGCATTCCTGCGTAGGGAAACTTTGTCATCACGATGACATATGACTTATAAAATCACTTCCTTGTCCCAAGACACGCAAGAGGGAGTTTCCAAACAGAGAATCACAACTAGATGCTGCCTGCCTTGCTGCTGATGCACAACCAGATCACAGCCCATTCCTCTGATATGAGGGATGAAGTCTCCACTGTGATTCAGACAGGCAAGCTCCAAACTTAACATGCTGTGCTATACATAGAACAAGCAGAGGGAGAGTAGAAACTGTTAGGCACCATGATAGCTGTGTACTAATGTATTACTCTCCTGCGGACTATTTCAATTCTAACAGTGTGTATTGTTTGGGTTATTGGGGCTCACACCTAAATTTCTACAAGTCAGTTGTACAATTAAACCTCATATTAAACAAATACTGTCTTTGTCATTTGTGTATGGGAACATACCGGAAAAGACATAATTGTGTAGGATCTGAGTGACCACGACTTCCCTGAGAAGTTCCAAAGATGTCATGCGCTCGGATGTCTAAACATTCCTTTGATGTGGGAGACCAGAGGCACTGCTAGTTAGTCTGAGCAAAATGAAATATCAGGGTGACAGAGTTATTTACAAGTGGGTCAGACTTACTCCCCCACACCATTAGCTATCCTGCTGCCTAGAAAGCCAAGAATCACATGTAGGATAATGAGAGCCCACCCAACAAAATGTCCCTCCATAACAATAGTTAAACACCGAGGGAGGAGTAGGACAAAAACACGCCTATTCCTAAATAATTACAAAGCAACACCTAGAGGCGACCTGGCAGACATGTCTGATAGCTCAATATCATACATGTGACACACAGGTGGGCCATAGGCCTACAACAATGCCCTATGACGGACAGCAGATACCAAGACAAACACAGAGCACAAAGTTAAGGCATCCAAAGGCTTGTATCTTAGTGCAAAATAGTCACAACACAGACACACTAATTGTACCCTGTTTCATTGCAGAGGAACACGGATCTCCTGCCGATATGCCTGTCCATGAGTTCCCTGATGACATGGATGACGAGCCCATAAACCTCCCACAAGAGACCATTCAAATGGTCCTTGAAAGCCTCCAAACCCCACCTTCAGTCACAAGGAGGAGCACAGAAGAAGCAGCCACCACAGGAGAACCACCCGCCACCCCAATCGTAAGACCTGCCAGCTCCAACACAGCTGAGGACTCTGACGACACTGGCACCAGCTTTGAAAGAACTGTCGTTGGGGTCCAGCGGGAGCTGGCCAAGGAGGTGTGGGTGGGGATGCAAACTATGGCAGCCAGCCTTGAGGGGTTGCGTTCGTGCATGTTGTCAACTGCTGATCAGGCAGCTGCAATGCAAGCCCGAACATCACTCTTGGAGGAACTTTTAAAAACACAGAAGGAAATCTGCACAGCTGTCATCCAGTTGACACAACAACTCCAACTCCGAGCCAGTCAACGTGTGCACGAATGCAACATAGAACCCCTCAGGGCCGACCTGGCTGCCTACCATCGTGATGTGGCTGCCATTCTGAAAAACCAGCAGGCCCTCCTTGCTGCAGTACTGCCCTTCATTACTCGACAGGGAGCAGCCCCCGGGATGTCTGCCTCCATGTCTTCTAACACTGAGGTGTGTGTTGCCCCTTCACAACCAACAACAACAAGGACACACCAGGCAAGACACACATCAGGAGAAGAAGACATGGAACAGATAACATTCACACGCAAGAGTACCCGGAAGCCCTGGTCCCTGCACCATGGCCTACTCTGACCAACGTCCTACGTTTTGACAAATGCCAGTTTCACTACAACTACACTCATTGACTGTTTGGCAATCCACTGTATGACTTGTCCCCATTGCCAGTGAATGTCTCTCTCCTACTATTTGGCAATTCCTGTTCCTCTGCACTGTCTGTGACATCACCCCAGCATGTCAGGAGCATCATCCACACCCCTTCTGTAGGATCACCATGTAATTATGCACCAGAACGGACTCAGCAAACATGGTGAATGGACATTTTGCACTACAGCACCTAAAAATAAATACCACTTGCACACCTATTGTGTCTCTGTGTTATTTCACACTTCAACTGTGCAGTACATAACTCCAAAGTGGCTGTGTGGCAACCATGTGTATTCTCTATACTACTGTCCTGATTTCATGTATACAGAAACATCTGTGCAGTGGCCAGGATTGCATCATAGCCTTACTATACTGAGGAAAATAACTGATGAAGGGACTAAGCACACACAATCATGCTGTGTTGGACAGAATGATGCACCATCTATGGCTATTCTAGACAACTAATGGTGGCTGAGAAATGTAGGCACCATGCAATACTAAAATTAGAAATATTGCTGTAAAATGTAAAAAATCATAAACAAATTACACTGCATCAATCACCCTTACGGAGTATACTTCCATGAAGGAAAGTCATGCTGAATCAGTACACACATGATGTAGGTCAGCAATGACAGCAACAAGACAAGAGTGTGACCAAATCCTCATCTACAAAGATCTCCCTGAACTTCACACTGCTGTCCGACCTATCAATTTACCTACAATAACAAGTCTGGAAGCACTCTTTGTGAAGTAGGATACATGCCAACCCAAAACCTTGATGATCAATGCACACTACCAATGGTGGGTCTCCCACATGGTGGATACTTACCAAGTTAGCACACGGGTAGCTGGCATGTTAAACCTCAATAGCCTGGGGATAGCGAGCATAGGACACAAATGTCATACAAAAACATTCTGCTACACTGATGTCAAGGCCATGATAATGTAGCACCTAACGCATCATGTAAAGGGTTAACTAAATTTTTATTTCAAAGAAGTAATAAAAGAGGCAACTAAGGGAAAGGTAAACCTACACTAATCTAACCTGACTACTACTAACCCACAACTGTCTCTAACTAACCTAAGCTAAACTTACTCTACACATGTAACGAAACGATCTAAACATCAACCCCCCACCCACCATGATGAGACAAGACACATGCAGGACAACACTTACTAACCTACACACATACCATACTATCCTAAACAAACATATATTTTTTTGGTAATATTTTTTATAATCATTTTTTTATTTTTTGGGCTTTTTTATTTTTTTAAACAGGAAACCCAACATTAACCCCCACCCACCCACCCACACAAATGTATAAGATAGAAAGAATAAGGACCCCCCACCCTCTTCCCTAACACTAACTAAGCTAATTACCTATAGTTATCCTATAACTAACCCCCAAAACCCAACTAACAGTATAAAATAGGAAAGAGGTGAGAGGGGAGGGGTAAAAGTTCAGGAGGGCAAAAGTACTACAGATTTGCCCTCCGTAGTGTGCGCCTGATGGAGCGCACCTTCTTTTTAACCTCATTCATGTCCTCCCTCAGGTTGTCCACCTTTCTCATCAACTGTTAGGGTTTGTGCACAGCAAAGAGCATGTCCCCTCTCACTGCACTAGTGGGTTCTGTAATAGCTCCCTTTTAAACTTACTATTGAAAGCCTTTCTTGTTATCTCACCTCCCCCCCCCCAGGCTTCTGTGTATCTTGTTTAATGTGCTGTTTTGTTTACACATTGGGCCTTGCTTTTACCAAGGCTTCTTTAAAACACTCCTCTCTAGGCCATGTGTTAATTTAACTCATTTGCATAATAACTGAAACTCTCACACCTTTCAAGAACATGTGCAGCATGTGAGGACCACACCCAGCTCTTCAAACCACACCCAGCTCTGCACACCTTTCAAGAACATGTGCAGTATGTGAGGACCACACCCAGCCCTGTCTATAAAAGGCAGCCCCCGAGCCTCACCCAGTGCTTGTGCTCGTCTACCTCCTGCTTACCTGAGGACAGATCCCTCGGCGCTGGCACTCCTGCTCTCTACAGACTTTCATTGGCTTCAATGGGCGCAGCTGCTGGCTCTTCCTTCTTCCGGTTTCCGGTTCCTCTTTGCCTCAGCCTCTCTCCTACAAGCAACCTGCAAAAGAGAAAGAAGACAAGGTTAGACTGATCAGTATCTCTTGCCAGCAACAAGTAAGTGCAAAACTTTTATTACCTGAAAGAACTTTGACAACAATTTCTGGATTTGTGTATAGACAATTTGAAACAAGATACCTTCCACGAACATTGTGATTCAAACTCTTTGTTACAAGAATACTTTGCGGAACTTTGTGAAGCAAACATTTTTTTATGGAACTTTTAAGAATCGAACGTGGAAACCATTAACAGCAAGGCAAACAGTAAATCAAGGACTTGCACAAATTACATGCTGTATTTTGACGTAAAAGTACAGTATTTGTTTTATAAAAGATTCTGGAAATATGGGAAAAGTGAGTCTGCTATTGGCAATTTAGGCTTTAGTTATATTAAGATGAATGTTTGATATTGGTAATTCTGATAACGGTATTTGTTTAATGTTTTAGAAGCTTTAGAGTAATAGAAAGCACATCCCAGAGCAGTAACACATTCCAAACCTGGAAACTAGAGACCAGGATCCAAGAGGTACTTTTAGAAGAAAATTTCTAATAAATAAAGGGATAGTCAGGAACCCAGTTAGGAATAGGATGTACTTATCTGTTCTTTGTTTATGTTTCATTAGGCACCAGTTTCTACAGAAGTCAGAGAGGGCCGCAGATTTGTGCAGCACCTCAACAGTGGAAACGCAAGAACGCTGTTGTCTCTTTATTTTATTTTATCCACTTCCCCCCTTCCCTTGAGCTTCTGTTCTTAGTGAACTGTTTTAAAAACTAGTGTGCTGGAACAAGCAGTTTCAGGGTGGGGTCGGATTGTCTTCAACCTCCATCAGAACTGAACAAGGACTCAGGTGAGCTGGGCTTTGACAGAAGCACAAGCCTTAAATAAAAAAATTAAAAAAATTCAGTTCTGGTGGACGATGAATATCGGGGAAGAAATAGAGGGCATTGACGTCACGGATATGGCGCAGGCCCTAAATGAGGACTTGGCTCATAATGAATCAGTGTCTGGCATCTTGCAACATATGCAAGAGGAAATAGAGAGATTAAAGATGGAGAATACCTCTTTAAAACAGGATTTAAGCAGGTATAAATTTAGGGTGTCTCAGTGGAACACAGCTTTTACGCTTTTGTTTAAAACCTCCTCAGAGACAGGGACGCCATCAAAACATACAACTTTGCCTCCCCCAGTTGAGGTCACTGTTAATGTTCCTAATGCTGTGCCCTTAGCAGCACCTGCACGTTTTCATGGAGATAGTAACAAATTCCATGTTTTTATCAATCAATGTCAATTACACTTCGTTTGTAAGCCACAACAGTTCCCTACTGATGCTACGAAAGTGGCATTCCTCTTGTCTTATTTGGGTGGCACAGCAGCAAATTGGTCAATTCCTTTCGTGGAGAGAGATGCTCCCATCCTCCATAATTGGAATCAATTTAAACGTACCATGACCAGCCTTTTTGCAAAACACACTTTCATGCAGGCAAGTGATAATGAGCTTTTAAATCTTAAACAAGGTAACAAGGATTTATTGACCTATCTCACTAGTTTTAATCGTTTACTCACCGAGACACACTGGCCAGAAGAAAAGCGTGTCTCCCTTTTCTATAAAGGTTTGAGAGACGAGTTAAAAGACGCGCTGGCTCATATCGTTGATTTGCCAGAAGACTATTCGGACTTTGTAGATTTAGTTGTGAAATTAGAACATAGACTAGGAGAAAGAAAGGGAGATAAATACAAACTGGAATCACGGTTAACTTTTATTAGACACGAGAAGAAAGACCCAGATAATAAACTCCCTGAACCTGAGCCTATGCAAATAGGGACACTCAGAGGTTCACTCACATCAGAGGAAAAAGAAAGAAGGAGAAAACTTCAATTATGTTTATATTGTGGAAGGGCAGGTCACTTTGCCAGAGAATGTCCAGTAAAGCCTAAAAATCCACGAAAGGGTGCTGTTTCCTCCACCTCCTCAACTGAATCGGGAAACGATTAAGCTCGACAAGGGGAGAGGTTACTTGTTCGAGAAAACATCTTAATCAAACCTCTAATGCTACAGCCTTCATGGTACCGCACATACCTAGACATTTCATAATTCAGGTCGTTTTAATTGTTACTACCCAAGTGAGGCATTCTCTCCCTGTCCTACTGGACTCAGGCGCGACAGGAAATTTTGTGGATAATAAGTTAGCTGAAAACTTAGGACTTCCTATGTGCCTAAAGCCTTGTCCAGAAGCAGTATGTGCAGTGGATGGGTCAGAATTGACCTCTGGATTAATCATAAAACAAACAAGTCCACTTGTTATGGTCTGTCAGAACGGGCACACAGAGGTGATTAGCTTTGATCTGATAGATACTCCTAATTTTGGTTTGATTCTCGGGGTACCCTGGTTAACAACTCATAACCCAAAAATTGATTGGGTGAATAGAAATGTTACTTTGGATTCCTCTTTCTGTAGAACCAATTGCTATCAAGAAGCAGGTACAGAACAGAGCACAGTATTACACTGTGCTAGTGTTATACAAGATGAACCAAGTCTCCCTCCTGAATATTCTGACTTTAAAGACGTCTTTGATCCAGTAAAGGCTAGTGTGCTGCCCCCACATAGGTCTTATGACTGTCGTATAGATCTTATCCCAGGGGCCACTTTACCTAATAACAGAGTATATGCTTTGACTGACGAAGAAACCAAATACTTAAGAACCTACCTAGATGACCTACTACAGTCTGGATTCATCCGTCATTCCACATCTCCGGTGTCATCTCCACTCTTTTTTATCCCGAAGCCGGATAAATCCCTGCGCGCGTGTATCGATTATAGAGGACTAAATAAGGCTACAATAAAGAATAAATATCCTCTTCCTCTAATACCTGTGTTGTTGGATCCATTAAGACATTCTACTGTATACACTAAACTAGATCTGCGGGGAGCTTACCACCTGGTCCGAGTAAAAGAGGGGGATGAGTGGAAGACAGCTTTCAAGACAAAGTTTGGTTTATTTGAGTACACAGTAATGCCCTTTGGGTTATGTAATGCCCCTGCGGCCTTTCAGTTCTTTATAAATGAGGTCCTACACGAATTCCTGGACGTTTGTGTCATAGTATACATAGACGACATCCTCATTTACTCTAAGAACTCAGAAGAACATACCCAACATGTTCGTGCAGTATTATCAAAGTTAAAAGAAAATCATCTTTTTGCTAAGTTAGAAAAGTGTACTTTTAATGTCAGCAAGGTGGACTTTTTAGGATACTGCCTGTCACCTCAAGGAATAACTATGGATGTAAAGAAAATCAGTGCTATTGCTGATTGGCCAGAACCATCCTCTGTAAAAGATATTCAGAAATTTCTGGGTTTCGCCAATTTTTATAGGAGGTTTATTGCACATTTTGCAGACATTGCGGCCCCAATAACTACCTTGTTGCGGAAAGGGCAACAATTTCTTTGGACTGATGAGGCGGCACACGCCTTTCAACTCCTAAAACAAAAGTTCACTTCAGCCCCAATTCTGAAACATCCTGATCCTGACTTGCCTTTTTTTGTTGAAGCGGATGCTTCACAAGTAGCTTTAGGAGGAGTTCTCTCTCAACGAGATGCAGTAGATGGCCAGTTACATCCTATAGCCTTCTATTCCAAAATGTTATTACCAGCTGAACAAAATTACACTGTGGCTGAAAGGGAACTACTAGCTATCAAAGTAGCCTTTTCAGAATGGAGGCACCATTTAATGGGAGCCAAGTACCCAATTACAATCTTTTCTGACCATAGGAACCTACAGTTTTTTGGATCACTTAAAGCACTAACACCACGTCAGATGCACTGGTTAATTTTTTTTAGCACATTTGACTTTGTAATAACCTATAGACCAGGTGCACAACAAATTCAATCTGATGTGTTATCTAGATACGGACATACTTCTGACATGAAACAAGATAAGATAGGAGAACCCATTATTCCTCCCCAAAAGTTTTTGGCACCAGTACAACAGAAGGATTTCATCACAGATCTATATAATGCACACATGCAAATAGCACCTCAGGATTGGTTAAAGGATTCTCATAACACAATACAACGAGGTTTATTGTATCACGACAACATGCTGTTAGTGCCCACCTCTGAATTACAAACACAGGTGATAATTTGGCATCACGCCTCACCGTTGGCAGGTCATCCTGGTTGGGTAAAAACCCTGGAAAATGTGCAAAAACACTTTTGGTGGGACACTATAAGAAAGGACATTAAGCAATTTGTCACTACCTGTCCAATTTGTGCAAGACATAAATCTTCTCATAAGGCCCCTGACGGTTTGTTAATACCAATGCCAACACCCAAGCAACCTTGGCACACTCTGAGCGTAGACTTTATTGTAGGTTTACCACCTGTAAAATCTTTCACAACAGTGTTGGTTATAGTGGATTTTTTATCTAAAATGGCACATGTTGTACCATTACGGAAATTACCCACGGCGGCAGAATTTGCCGATATTTTTATAAGGGAAATTGTGCGTTTACATGGTTTGCCAAGCAAAGTGGTGTCAGACTGAGGGAGCCAGTTCAACTCTAAATTTTGGAAAAAATTATGTAAAAAACTGAAAATAGATGTGGCATTATCCACTGCTTTCCACCCAGAGACAGATGGACAGACTGAACGACTGAACCAAACCTTACTTCAAACACTACGTTGTTTATTGGCTGATTATTCTAGTGAATGGTTGGAAGCTCTCCCTGTATCAGAGTTTGTTTATAATAATACTGAGCATTCAGCTCTACTTTGCTCACCATTCTATTTCTTGCAGGGGTATCATCCAAGAGCTATACCCATTTTGTTAGAAGATTCTCTGTTACCTACAGTAACGGATAGACTAACAAGGTTAGGTGACATACAAGACAAAGCCAGGAACACATTTATTAAAGTACAAGGAAAGCATGAAAAGACAAGCAGACAAACACAGATCTGAGGCCCCAATGTATAAAATCGGTGACAAGGTATGGCTCTCCACAAAGAACCTAAACATAGAGGGATCCCGAAAGCTGCAACCACGTTTCATTGGACCCTTTAGTATAACTGCCATAGTAAACCCGGTAACAGTAAAATTAGATTTACCAAAAGAATATCCAGTACATACTACATTCCATGTGTCCTTGCTTAAGCCGTACAATCCAAAAACCCGACCTGAACCACCACCTCCACCCATACCAATTAAGGGAAATCTAGAATATGAAGTGAAAAGCATAAAAGACTCAAAAAGAATTAATGGACGTCTGTTTTATTTAGTAGAATGGAAAGGATATGATGAATCTGAGAATTCATGGGAACCAGCATCATATGTACATGCCCCACAGCTGATTAGACGGTTTTATTTAAAAAATCCAGGAAAACCCCGTCCTGTTGGAGGGCCTTTGAGGGGGGCAACTGTTAGGGTTTGTGCACAGCAAAGAGCATGTCCCCTCTCACTGCACTAGTGGGTTCTGTAATAGCTCCCTTTTAAACTTACTATTGAAAGCCTTTCTTGTTATCTCACCTTCCCCCCCCCTAGGCTTCTGTGTAGTTTGTTTATTGTGCTGTTTTGTTTACACATTGGGCCTTGCTTTTACCAAGGCTTCTTTAAAACACTCCTCTCTAGGCCATGTGTTAATTTAACTCATTTGCTTAATAACTGAAACTCTGCACACCTTTCAAGAACATGTGCAGCATGTGAGGACCACACCCAGCTCTTCAAACCACACCCAGCTCTGCACACCTTTCAAGAACATGTGCAGCATGTGAGGACCACACCCAGCCCTGTCTATAAAAGGCAGCCCCCGAGCCTCACCCAGTGCTTGTGCTCGTCTACCTCCCGCTTACCTGAGGACAGATCCCTCGGCGCTGGCACTCCTGCTCTCTACAGACTTTCATTGGCTTCAATGGGCACAGCTGCTGGCTCTTCCTTCTTCCGGTTTCCGGTTCCTCCTTGCCTCAGCCTCTCTCCTACAAGCAACCTGCAAAAGAGAAAGAAGACAAGGTTAGACTGATCAGTATCTCTTGCCAGCAACAAGTAAGTGCAAAACTTTTATTACCTGAAAGAACTTTGACAACAATTTCTGGATTTGTGTATAGACAATTTGAAACAAGATACCTTCCACGAACATTGTGATTCAAACTCTTTGTTACAAGAATACTTTGCGGAACTTTGTGAAGCAAACATTTTTTTATGGAACTTTTAAGAATCGAACCGTGGAAACCATTAACAGCAAGGCAAACAGTAAATCAAGGACTTGCACAAATTACATGCTGTATTTTGACGTAAAAGTACAGTATTTGTTTTATAAAAGATTCTGGAAATATGGGAAAAGTGAGTCTGCTATTGGGAATTTAGGCTTTAGTTATGTTAAGATGAATGTTTGATATTGGTAATTCTGATAACGGTATTTGTTTAATGTTTTAGAAGCTTTAGAGTAATAGAAAGCACATCCCAGAGCAGTAACACATTCCAAACCTGGAAACTAGAGACCAGGATCCAAGAGGTACTTTTAGAAGAAAATTTCTAATAAATAAAGGGATAGTCAGGAACCCAGTTAGGAATAGGATGTACTTATCTGTTCTTTGTTTATGTTTCATTAGGCACCAGTTTCTACAGAAGTCAGAGAGGGCCGCAGATTTGTGCAGCACCTCAACAGTGGAAACGCAAGAACGCTGTTGTCTCTTTATTTTATTTTATCCACTTCCCCCCTTCCCTTGAGCTTCTGTTCTTAGTGCACTGTTTTAAAAACTAGTGTGCTGGAACAAGCAGTTTCAGGGTGGGGTCGGATTGTCTTCAACCTCCATCAGAACTGAACAAGGACTCAGGTGAGCTGGGCTTTGACATCAACTTGTCCAATTTTCAGGACAATGCCTGGAAGGCAGCTGGGTCGACAGGAGGGTCAGTGCTGGTTTGCATGCCGGTGGAGGTGGATGTTGTGGCAGGAGTTGTGTGGCCACGGGACAGTCCTGCTACCACCACACGGCTGGGTCCAGGTCTGGAGGAAGATGCTTGGTCCGTTGCTGGGTCCACTTGGGCAGACCTGGTGGATGTAGTGTTGGTGGTTGTTGGTGGCACTGTTGGGGGAGCCTGTGGTGTGGCCCACCACGTCCCGGAGGCCCGATCTGAATGGTACTTGCAGGCCATCCTCCGATACCCACACTGCACCTGCAGGATGTGCCTGTATCTCATTGCACGGCGCTCAAAATAGTTGCGATCTGCGGCACTCAGGTTTGCAGCTGTGAAGAGAAAAGGCAATTATTTAGCTTTGGATTTGCAGTGGGTGGAATACCACAATGGGTCATTGTCCATTACTATAAATGTATTGGTTGCAGCAATTGTTACAACATAGTTCACGGAAAGGCTCAGAGGAAGTACATGTGAAACATGCATACATAAGGGCATATCACACCTAGCATATCCATGTCTCTACATGATGGATGACATCACCCTAAACTACTCATCCAAATCATACCTAAGGCATTTGACATCATGGCAGCACCTCTTCCGCATACTGACTTCACTACATATGTCATTCTATGTGATAACAATCACACTCCTCACTCAATGGCATTTGGAATTAGTTGTGTGCCACGATTGAACCCATGGGCCAGAATCAAATGTCAACACTAGGGGCCAGATGTAGGAATTTGGAAAATGCAACTAGCAATTTGCAATGCAGAACGGTGTCTCTGACACCGTCTGCGAGTCGCTATGGGGTCGCTAAGACCCACCTCATGAACATCAATGATGTGGGTTCCAAGTTGCGCCACCTTAGCGAATATGGGCACTCACGAGGATGGAGGCCTGCTGGGAAAAGCAGACCTCCATGGACGTGACTGCTTTTAAATAAAGCAGGTTATGTTTTCCCCAAGTGTAGTGAAAGGAAAATGAGCTGCAATTAGTAAACAAACTCAACAACTTCAATCTTAGATTATTTCTCGGTAATAAGTGGTCCCTTAGACCACTGGCTGTTTTGTACAGGATCATTACGGTCCACTCACAAAGGTGAAGGGTTACAATGGGGACCCCTTCCAGTTAGCAAGTGGGTTATCATCCACTTCAAGTGGATGATAACTGCGACTCACTTTGCAACCACGTACTCGGTTGCTAATGGGATTGCCTACCACTGTGAGTTGCAAGTAGGTCTGGAAAACCCCTTTATATTTTGCATTTTGAAAAGCATTTTGCTAATATGTTCATGACCACAAAATACATTTCGGAATAGGAAACAGACGTTTGCAACTCACAAACATAAATTTATGCCATTTGCAACGTGTAGACATTTTGCTACATCTGGCCCTAGGTACTCACTCAAGTCACAAAAGGTGTCAAGTACGTGTAACATACTGGTTGCTACAGTCCTAGGTACCCTGTTTCACAGTAACATCCCAGTCTTTGTGGGTGGTGTGGGAAGATCAACCAACAATCCCATGTTCAATGCACACCCAGGAGTGTATAGAAAGTTCAACAAGTATGTGCCTTCACACACAACACCTATGAAGGGCTAGCAACACGTTGTAGTCAGCCAAACATTGTCACATCCCAGGTCCACACATGTCAAAATGATATGACTTAGGCCAACATGACATACTATCAGTGAGGCATGTTTTATAACACACACAGAGGAGGTAGAACACCCATTCTCATGATTCGACAGAACACCTAGGCCATTGCACTCAAGTCACACACACTTCTAGTTCACCTTGTGGAAGTACATGCCCCCGGAAGATCCGACCTACAGTGTACACAGTCCATCCTCAACTAGGAAGAAGCACTTGTCATCAAAGACATGTGCCTAAGCTATCTGGGAGACTGTCAGTCTGATATGCAGACTCAGTTCATGGCAAGTCCCTGACCAAGTCTAACATTGACTAGTGTATTCCAAATGAGTCATACCATTCCCCATTGCCGCCCAACTTGAATGACCTACAGCCCCTCAATCTGAGAGATGGCTAGGTATTGCTTTACAGAAACATAAGTCCTATTTGATATCACACTAAAACAACAATGCCAATGAACGGCGAGCGCATCAAATCATGAATTCTCTTGAACACACAGTAATCCATCATGCTTCATTACCAAACAATGAAAATAGCACTCAGGCGACACTCACTGTAGGTATCGGGGTTGTCAAAATGTGCCACCTTTCCCACGGTGTACGGGGCTGGTCCACCTGTAAAGCATGAAAGGAAGAATATACTCATACTGGGTGAATTGACAAATAATTTCAGTTACAATGACACTGTGTGAATATGACATGGTAATGATAGACTTTCACACATGCTCATACTGCATGGATGACTTTGTATTCAACATTATCATTGGATGAGTCTCCTGCTACAGTGACACACCCTACTACACATATGCAGTGGCCAGGACAGTCATGTGTCGTCCAAGTTAATCCTCCATTAGTATGCCCCAACAATAATGTTATCCATACATCTCAGCATGTGCATCCCAGTGAGACATTCCAAAACTGGTTCCATGAGGACTGCATGACCACTCACAATCAAACAGGCTAGGTGGACATGTTCAACACACAGCAACCACACACACATGTGACATATGTGTGGACAACATAACTAACTTCATGTGACGTGAAGGCAACACACATGTATAGCATCATCATGTGTTTCTAATTTTCTGTCTAGCTATGTTGTCTACATATGCAGGTATGTTGTTTCTACATGACTTACTCACTGGCCATTATGACCAGTAGAGTACAAATAGAGCCGTTCACGTGTTGCTTTTCAGACACAAATGCAACACTACATCACATACAGCTACAGGCATCTGGTATGTGTTGCAAAAATGAGCCATCGGACTGGTATCATTGGTCTTCATACACATTCTGCAACAAATACACATTAGGACACATATGTATACCTTTGTAGCGCATCATTTGCTTCATTTTGTGACGCAGAGCGGGGGCTACTTAGCAAAATACAGATAGATGTTGAAATTTTCTGCTGTTATTGCGTGAAAATGTGTTGCAAAAATGGGGATATATGTGTATAACCATGGGCCTAGGTTTCCCTAGCATTACACAGTCAGCTACTTATTTAGCAGATTGGCTAACAATCATCACATGTTCCCACACAGATTTCTATTATTCCCATGTAATTGATTTGTACTCACCAACATGGCCACCAATCCGGAGTCCCAGGTGGTCCAGCAGGTCCTGTTCCCTGGTGATCAGATCTGCCCAGCGGTGCTTCAGTTGATGGACATTTCGCATGCTCCCGTAGACCCGGACCAGGTGATGGCGCACCTTCTCCCACCGGATTTTCCTAGCCTCCGTGTGATACCCCTGTATCACACGGCCCCCAGCCTCCAGCATCAGTGGTAGGAAATGGCTAACTAGCCATATAAATCCCCCCAATTCATCTTCACCCATCCTGGACAGGCGAGGCCTACCTGACATATTGACAGCTCTAAAAATGGACAAATGAAAAATGAAAGTAAAAGTGGGAAATGGGGAAAGGTAGAGGTGTGAAAGAAAATGAAAAAGTAGAAAAATAGCCCAACTAACCCCCCAAACTATGCTACCCACAACAGACTCCCACAGACAATACAAACAATCACAGGAATAGACAAAACAAGACTAAACAGACTGAGACAATGTTATACAACATGAATAGATTGACAAAAAGACAAAATACAAGGGACACAGGACACTAAAGCAGTAAAACACAGGACAACACCTTTCACACAACCACACAGTCTAGATAAATCTGAGACTGCAAAGTGAAAGTGAAAGTTAACTCCCAGTACAGATTTGGTAAACAGGATATCCTATTACATCACTTCCTGCATAAAATGGCCGCCGTTTTTATTTTCCCGTTATGCGTCATATTTTCACGCATACACAATTGTGCGTCATTTTTTTTTTACGCATTACATTGCACATGATGCCGAGTCAAAAAATATGATATGAATATTAATAATGTTTAATGTACATGAGATGACCAACATTTTGTCCATGTGGCGTCAATTTTACCACGCAGACATCATGGGCGTCATTTTTTTCCACGTACAGTAGTGCACATGATGCCGAGTCGAAAAATATGATATGAATATTAATAATTTTTAATGTACATGAGATGACCAACATTTTGTCCATGTAGCGTCAATTTTACCACGCAGACATCATGTGCGTCATTTTTTTCCACGTACAGTAGTGCACATGATGCTGAGTCAAAAAATATGATATGAATATTAATAATTTTTAATGTACATGAGATGACCAACATTTTGTCCATGTAGCGTCAAGTTTACCACGCAGACATCATGGGCGTCATTTTTTTCCACGTACAGTAGTGCACATGATGCTGAGACAAAAAAGATGTATGATGTTAATTAGACTTTGATGGCTAAATATGTGACACTTTTGGATACATTTCTATTTGACTCTGCATTCTGTGCACTCATGTACGTGAACAAATTATGACGCCCATGCTGTATGCGTAGGATTTGGAGCAAATTTTTCCTTATGTCTTCATGTTTTTACCTTTGGAAAGGTGATTTTTTATGGTCAAACGGTGCTATGTGATACACATTTGTGTTTGTATATGACACATGTCCGTTGTTGTATGTATAGTAGGCATTCACACTGTAATGTTTTGGATACGTTAACTAATGTATTGACCATATTTGTCAACATATTTGGGTTAATTTCAGATGGCTATTTTGAAATGATGGATGGGATACCATGATGTATTCCTTCTCCAAAATGTGTCCACAATTATGATGGTGATGCTTTTATCTGTAGTCCTAACAGGGAGTGGAAGAGTCACTTACAATTTTTATGGGGCTAACCATGTCCCATTATGATTTTGTGTTTCAGATTTGTGTTGGACTTATGACATGTAGCCCACACATGTGCCTTATGCATGTGTTTAGATCACAAGTACAAGATTCTTGTATGTTTTGGGGGCGGTAGAGGTGGACTTAGGCCCCCAGCACCCTAGGATTTGACCATCCAGAATAGCTACTGTATCCATGGAGTATATTTATTATATAATGGCAAACCTGCAGCAGCAGGCTAATGTAAGGCCATATGGTATGAATGACTGTTGACCATTCATTCATCTCATTAGCCTATTTGACGTTTGCAGTAATGATGAATTGGAGCTAACTTGCATACCATTTTCCAATGACTATGTTTGCAAGACTCGCACCGTTCCCGATGTAATAATGAGAATTATTTTGTTGTTGTCTGTGTCCCTTTCTGCATAAACTGGTTTAGTGGCATGTTACATTCTTCCTGCTAGGTTCAAACTGGGACACAACTGTGATGGTCTACTTTCAAATATTAGGTTGATTGTCTGACATATGTGTACATGTGTGTTGGAATGTGGATCCACTATCACCTGTCTGGGTGTATGTTGTCACTGTGACTTCAAGGTCTCCTCCTGAGTTAGTGGCAGCTGATGTTGTTCCAATTGTGTATTGCTCATATCACACACTTGAGAGAAGCCATTGATGACATGGTCACGTACACATGGATGGTCCCACCCTGTCTCTGAACACGTGTGATGTGACTTTCAAATGATCTCAAATTTTGGGCTGGATGAGAGACTGTTTCAGTTGTTTGGAACCGGCATGTGTAATTGCCACATTTGTACTCCTGTTGGGCTCTGTGTATGGTAATGCATCATGTCACATCCTACCCTCTGTGCATACATTTGTGATGTTTTTTTTTGGTGTGATGAATGTTATAGCATTCTTGCTCAATGAGACGACATTCTTCTTCAGCAATTTCAAACTAAAGGTGGTCAGAAATGGATAGGCCAAAGCATGATGTGGTGTTGGTTATCTGTGTTTATTTACAATTGTGGAATACAAGTTATTATAATAAATTAAGAAAAAAAATTATTGACTAGCTGTTGGCGCCTACGCACTCCTGCTGCCGTGTTAGGTTGTTCCCCCTCCTGTTGCAGGCCAGCATCCTCCTCTTCGTCATCCTCAGGCATGTCTGGGTCCAGGTCAAGTAGGGGAATATTCCTTTTTACACAAATATTGTGTAATATGGCACAAGTGAGTATGATCTTACAGACCATCTCTGGGGAATAGAGTAGGCTACCGCCAGTTATGTCAAGGCAGCGGAACCTTGACTTTAGGATCCCAAAGGTCCGCTCCACCATGCTGCGTGTCCTCTTGTGGGCGTCATTGTATGCCCGCTCAACAGCAGTATTTGGGATCCCATATGGTGTCATTATCCAAGGCTGGATGCCATACCCCTGATCAGCTGAAAGAGAAACACAGAATGGTATCAATTAGATGTAGGAGGCACTGTTGTACGTATCTTTGATGGCAGTAGTTGTGTTGTGTTGTCTGTGACTATTTTGTGTGCTAATGTGACAACCTATGGTTGTTGGTGAAAACTATGGCATTTTTTATTTCCTTTGCTGAGCAAGTGTTTGTTGGCTAACTGTTTGTCAGCAGGATGTATTGGTTTCTCCAGTACAGTGTGCCCTCCCTTGCATTGTGACTTGTGATACAGGTGTCCGTGTGTCCTCACTGGGGGTGTGATGATAGTTCCATGCAGAGTTGAAACATGACAGTGTATTTGAAACGTTCATATGAACATACCCAGGCCATCCCATACCTTTAAACTTATGCATTGTATTAGTGTACAGGTTATTGTGAGCCTTCCAATTTGCAAGGTGACATTTAGGCAACCACAGTCATTAATGTCTTCACTCTAAGCTGTAGAGTAAATTCAAATGTGTGAGAGGTTCAATGGTGACTTCAGAAACATGGCTAGTGATGTGAGTACCTCAGTGTGTTCCTGTCTAGGTGTTGCTATTGTGGTGTATGTGTTGTTTATCCTAGAGGGTTTCTGAGCAGTGTGTATATGAGTTTGTTTTTTGTCCTTACCAACAAGTAGTCCATTGCCATACCGTCCATCCTGGAAGTGTTGGTTGATGGTGGAGTGACGGAAGATGAATGCGTCATGTACACTCCCAGGATATTTAGCCACAATGTTGCTGATCAGTCCTTGGTGATCGACTATGGCCTGCACGTTGATTCAATGTGTGTGCTTCCTGTTGCGGTAGAGGTGTTCACTCACAGCAGGTGGCACAAGGCGTACGTGTGTGCAGTCGATTGCACCAAGGACGTGCGGAAAGCCACTGATGGCGTAGAACCCCTGTTTTGTTTCCTGCTGCTTCTGCAGTGTGTTAGGGAAGCAGATGTGGCGGGGTGTCAGGCGAATGATGGCATCCAGTACTTTAGGCAGGAATGCGGAGAAAGATGGTTGTGATATTCCACCAACCAGGGCACCAGTTGTCTGAAACGAGCCACTTGCCAGCATGTGAAGTACGGCAAGCAGCTTTGTTTCTGTTGGGATAGTGCGTGGAGTCACTAAAATGGGGGCCAACTGCGGTTCAATATTTGTCAGCAGCTGCTGAATGGCCTGCCAGTTCAACCGGTACCTCTGGATGATGTCTCGTTCCCTGAGGCCATGCAGGGTTGTTCTTGGGCGGAATATCCTCTCCTGCCTTCTGCGCTGTCTTTGGGGTCCCTGCTGTTGTTGTAGTGGCTGCTGTTGTTGCTGCAGGGCTCTGCGTCTCCGTGCACGCTGAAGAAAAAGCACCTCCATGTCTCCCTGTTGCTGCTCTGCTGCTCTGCTGCTCTGTTGTTTGTTCTGTGTCTTCTGATTAAGTACAGGTGTGTTTGCCCCATTTTAACACCTGCCCTGACCCAGGCGTTAAAATTTCACAATATTCGTGCTTTGCGCCATTTTTTTGCGCCGCCTGCCGCGCGGGAGTGATTTTTGCCCGGAAGCATAAATACGACGCACCGCTGTGTGCGTCGGTTTTTGAACGGGAACGCCTACCCTGCATGTCATTAACGCAGGGCGGGGTGCCGCTTCCAAAAACTGGCGCACATAGCGCCATTTTCCTTGTGCGCCGGCTCGGGCGTCAGGGTATAAATATGGGGCAACGTTTGCGCTGAATGTGCGTCAAAATATTTGACGCACATTCGGCGCAAACGGAGTATAAATATGCCCCCAAGTATCTAAACAAAAGGTTGTGGCTTGCATTCATTTTAAAGCGACAATAAATCTCGGCTCACTCCTCTTGGTCACTTTGATGGGAGAACAGGAGTATTTTAATGATACGTGTACATTTCCTGCAGTTTAAAAGCATTTTAGACCACTAGTATTCAAACTTTGTAGTACCTAGTCCATCCTAGTGTGGAAAAATTCATAGGACCTTCCCAAAATAATTCTCATCTTTTTTCCTTAAAATTGGCAGCACTGAACATGTTTAGCAATTCAAAATGTAAGTTATGTTCAGTTATCCCTTATCAAAATGCAATCAAGTACATGACAGCCAACATCCTAGCAGCAACCTGGACTCCCCATAGTATAAATGTAACCACAGCGTGATCCCTTATCAGAAAGCTGTGGGGGTCGCATTGGACTTTGAGGGATATTTGGAGACACCGCTCCCCACCTACGTTGACACCCACTTCTAGCCAGGAACGAGTAAAAAAGGACATCAATGATAATATATTCTTCTACCCGCAAGAGCCTGGCACCCCCTTGAGATCAATTCAACCCCACTCGAGAGAGGGCCGAACCCATTCTGAAGACCTCTTCTTTAACCACAGTTTGTTGGGAAAGTGAGGGATTTTGTCAAAGGAGAATTTTATATTTGTTCATTGTGCCATTGAGCCAGGTAACTTTTTCCAAACTTGCATTACATTTTATGGTTTCCTAAATACAGGGTTCCCTGAAGATACAATCACACTTTCAGTCAGGGCACAGAGAAAAGCTCAAAAGGACTCAGACCTTTAATACACGCATGACACCCAGAAACATGAACATGTGCAGGATGTGCTTCCTCCTTCCATCATTCGCTGATTGTGCGTGAATAGATACAGAGCTTACAACGGCCACAAAAGCGGATTCAAGTTTTAAAGAAAAGGTTACTTTTAAATGCAACCTCGCTCATTATCTGGTCACCCATAAAAACAATGTGAAACAAGAATTGTTTTCGCCAAAGCAACTTTAAATGAGGTGTCAACGCTCAAATCTATGTTTAGCCGTACATATGGGCCTAGAGCAGGTGACTTTTACAACATTAACAGTTCCAATGTGGTCTGCTATTCATGCAGGTGGGGGACAATTCACCCAAGTCCTGTGGTAAGTAAGCAAGTGAAAATTCAGCATGTAGCCTCAATTCATTAGAAGTGTTTGTGGGAGTAATTCTATGCAGAACTTAAAGTTAAAAAGTAGCATATGGCATTATTTATTTTCACGTCACCTTTAACTGCTTAATTCCCCTACTGATGGTCCAACACTCCAAGCACACATGCCTGGAATGGGTGTCAGTCATTTCTTCTTATAATAATACATTGGGAGTGATAACATTACCACAACATCATGAATCATCACATCAGTACTTTTATTGAGCCAATCTTTATTTTAGCATTTTTACGTATGTATACTTGTGCAATAACTAGGGAAACCATAACTCACACATCAAATGCAGTGCTCATGATCCCACCATTAATGAAACAGATGTGCTTTCAAATGTTGTAAATCATCTTACAGTACAGATGAGAATATATATCACATTACCCTTACCGCTTTGCCAAAATTACTATCATTGGTTTGAGTATATGTAGCTGTTTATTACATTTTATTTTTAAGTGTTGCTATTAATTGGCATACATATTGTGAATTCAGTTTGGGAATCATGGTCTACGTAGATGTTGTGCATGTTCTGGATTGTGGTCCTAATCATAGCTTGTGAATTTCAATGGTTTTTCAGTTTTAATTCATGGCAACTGCACTTTAAATGTGTTTTTATAAATGAGTTTATTTTTATTTTTACATGATAATGTTTTATTATCAAAGCTAACATTAACTTGCTTTTTTTTCGCCAACTTCCTATCTTATACCACATGCACCACTTCCCTGTGCCCAACCAACACTAAGCAACCAGTCCATATTGCACTGGCTTTTCAGTCTTGCAAAGTAGGGGTTGGCCATGGGGAGTGGCCATAGCTCACGCCCTTCGCTCAACACTCAACTAGTGGTCAGTATTCCCTGCACATGGCCTTTGGCAATACATTGTGGGGTGGGATGCAAAGCTTACCTTCAGCCAGACGAAGTGCACAACCTTCCACAGGAGGTCAATTCCCATGTGTAGAAGGCAGTGGCTACCAGGTACTGCATCCAACTTGCAGCATTCATCCAGCCCCTGCTGCACAAAGGCTTCATCTTTCTGCTACAGGAGCTGGCCACAGGGCTCCATTTCCCTGTTTCTCTCTGCTGATGGTCAACTTCTGTGCATGTGGCCTTTGACCATGCACAGCACGGTTGACAGCAGGGACTGGACTGCGACCTGGGAAAGCTCCCAATCCACTTTGTATGGCCAATTCCCATTTGCTGCATTTGGCCAAGTGCAGCAGTAGATCGCCAGTGAATGTTTTTTCAACATTTTAATGGATCTGTGTCTGTAAATATAATGCTGGAATCATGAATCCTGGACCCTACCAGGGCTGCAGACCCAGAGTGGTGCCATGATCTGCAAGTTCGGCATAGGATTTATGAATAGAATGATAAAACAATGTTTGTATTCATTTTATTGCTCAGATGTTCCTTTGAGGTGCCATCATATCGGTATAGGCACCAGGGTAGGTGTCCTCTCCCACATTATGCTCTTTTTTTGAAGTGTTGGGCAATATTAGAAACAGCACACACTTTTCTAATATGACCAGCAGGTCAAAGCACATTGGAATCATGACTCCTCAATGCACAACAGGGGAAAACACTCCGTCATTCAATGGTATGCTTTCAGTATGGTTTGAAAGTCCATTTTGGATTCATAAATCCACAGACAATCTGCAAATTAGCGGTTCAGATATTTCTAAAATTTAAACTCTTCGTACCCAGATGAGAACACTTTTTAACTCTTTCAGTGCTGAGGACAGTTCAGAGCCGTACTCAGCCATGGTAGGCGTGTGCTGAGGATGGCTCCTTTCTGTCCTTGCACCCAACCACGGGGAGAAGCACTGGATGTCCCTCCATGGACCATGCAACATCATGCCTCCATTTGGGGTGGCAGCGGGTGCGCTTCTGCTGCCACCCCCAAATCCCACATTGGCAATCTGACGACATTGGCTTGCACGTTGCACGCCAACATCATCAAAAGACGCAGGGACACCGTGGAAGACATGTGCTTCCAGTGCCTCAGAGGAATCGGATAAGCTTTTACTGTGGGGACGGTTTGGAGAGGGCAAAAAGGCATCATGGAATAGAAAGAGTCTCTTTGCAGTGCATTCCTGCTGCGCGATCATAGGTGGGGTGGCGATCGCGCAGCAGGAATGCACCCACCAGGGATTTACTTTTGTCTTGTGAGTGGTCCCTTAGGCAAGGGTCGCTCCCCTTTATGGGGCATATGTTTGCCCACATATTTTGACTCGTTCTGTCCCCCTTAGGGGAAGACTGGGCATATTTGTAGGCTGATCTGACCCAAGAGGGGGCAAAAAGCCACTGGACCATAGGAATATGTTTATTGGCATGTCAGGGAGTGGCCCCTTGGGAATGGGTTACTCCCCTTTATGGGGGCACATATTATGGCTGTTTCTGCCCCCTGGCACAGATCAGCAATATTTTTAGACCGATCTGCCCCGAATGGGGACAGAAAGCCACTAGACACCAGGTATATGTTTAATGGCATGTCGGGGAGAGGACCCTTGGACAAAGGTCACTTCCCAATATAAGGACACATATTCTGGCCATTTCATCCCCTCTTGGGGAAAGATCAACCATATTCATAGAGGGTCCAAGGGAGACAGATAACCACTAAACAACAGGGAAAGTCTGTGTGTGTGTGAACTGGAGTTTGGCTGACGGTCTGCATGCACTGGTGTTTGGCTGACTGTGTGTGATGGTGTTTGGCTGGTGGTGTGTGTGGACTGACGTTTGGCTGATGGTGTGTTTGAAATGGGGATTTTTCTGGTGGTGTGTGTGGACAGCCTTCTGACTGTGGCGTTTGTTGACTGGCTTTTTGCTGGCAATGACTGTTGCTGGCATGAGGATGGTGTGGTTTGTGAAGTGGTGTTTGGCTGGTATAAGGATTACTCTTCTCTAGGGTGTCAAATTTGTGTGTTTGCTTTGTGGCCCCCATGGGGACAGATCAGATGTTTGAGATGCTGATCTGCCCTCAAGGGTAGAATTAATTTTGCCTATTTTATTTCTTGAAATCATTTGTGTTTGTGAGTTTAATGTTTTATTTCTCTTTTTTATTCTAGTTCAAAGCCTTTGATTTCTTTGGTGGTGGCTCCTACTTGCGGTTTTGGCACTGGTAGATCTGGAGATTGTTTTGTTGCATGTGTTTAATGAAAAAATGTTTTTTGTACTGTTTCCTTCAAATGAGTATCATTGCTCTGCATGGATGTGTTTTTTAAATGGTGTGATGTTTGCAAAATATTTAACTTCTGTTTATTGTGTGTCAAATTGGATTTTTGCAAGATGTGTATTGTATTGTGTGTAATTCCCTTTTGTTTTTCCATTCTAGTGGGATATCGCTAGTGCTTGCTGTGTCTGTGCAGAGTAGGTACAGGCGGTCCTAAGTCTGGCTGTCTTTGGCAAGTGAATGTTATTGTTTTTGAGCATGTAGGTCTTTGTATGCTTTGTATTGATTGAGTTTTTCTTCCAGATAATTATACCCCAGTAGTTTTACTTTCTGTTTCATAAAGCCACAGTTTGTTTATTACTTATGTTACACAGTGTTGGTTATTTTTAACTTATTTGTTGTGTCACTTTAATTAGTAAGGATTACAGTTAGCCTCAGGATTACCACTCAGCAGGTTGTTGGTTTGCTCTTTGAATCTTCCTCTGACCCTGGTTCTGAGACTGACTACACGTCTGAGGCAGAGAGGAAGTCCAAAATTCTGGAGGAGAATTTTCTGTTCGAGAGGAGTCATCTGTTGATGAAGCCACTCTCAGTGTGGAGGAAGTGACTCTTTTAGAGGAGGACACTGATATGCCAATAGTACAGCAAGAGGCAGTTGGATCACAGCCTAGAGCTGAAAGGCTTCCCATTGGAAGTTATCAAATCTGTGTTGTCTGCCTTTACTTGTGTCACAGGGTGTAGAGTGAATACTGAAAACCTATTGCCTACACATTTCTTTCAGTTGTTTATGGATGATGTATTTTTGGATGTGATTCTTGACCAGACTAATTTTTTAACTGAACAGTATTATGGGGACAACAGTACCAGACTTAAGACCCACTCTAGAGCTAGCCAGTGGATTCCCACAAATCGGTATGAGTTGATGCATTTATTGAGTCTAACTTTTTTGATCAGATTGATAAGGAAGTGTCACTGTCTTCATATTGTTCAACTAGTCCTTTGATGTCAACAGCTACATTTCCTTCAACCATGAGTCCTGATCGGTATTTGCTTCTGCTGCTGCATTTTGTTGATAATGCTTTAGCGTTGCCACAATATCACCCTGATTGTGACTGTCTTTTTAAGATTTGGCCTATCCTTGACCACTTTGTAAATAATTTTTCAGAAATATATACTCCAGGGAAAGAAATTGTTGTTGGCAAGTCTTTGGTACTGTTCAAGGGTCATTTGTTTTTTAAGAAGTGCATTCCTAGCAAGAGGACAGGTTACAGAAATAAGATGTATATGCTTCTGATGGTAGGCTTCATATGTCTATAATTTCAGGGTGTACATTTTTAGGGATTCCAGTATTGCCCACCCTGGTTGTCCAACCACTTTTGGAGTTCGTGAGAAAATTGTGTGAGAACTTTATAGAGGACTTTTTAACAAAGGTCACTGTTGATACATAGATACATTCTACACTGGTGTGCAATTGTTCAAGGAATTTTTCAAAGTGGACACTGTTGCTTGTGGCACAACATGCCCTAACCATAAATGTTACCCCGAAGAGCTTATATGTAACAAGCTTCAGAGGGGAACAGTGCAGTGCCGTGAGTAGTGATGAACTTGTAGCTGTGACATTTTCAGACAGGAGAAATGTACACATGCTGACAACCATTCATTATGAAATTACTTCACCTGTAGATATTTGGAGTCAGGTTGGTGAAGCAGGCATCCCTGTGTGCATTATAGGCTACAATAAGCACATGCGTGGTGTAGATAGAGTAGATCAGAGGTAACACTATTGTTCATAAGGTTTGCATTTGATATAAGAAATTGGCTACCCATTTGTTTCATTTAGCAAACTTCAATGCTTTTATTGTATTCAATAATTGTTCTCCAGACTTTTGTTTGGTGTCAGCATTCTTTGGATAGGCAGCATTGTTGTAGTGGAGCAGGCAAATGTTCCTATTTTTGGAGTGGTGGGGACTGAAAGATAGACACTTCCCTGATTACATTCCTCCCCCAACCCAAAAGAATGTTCTCTGTAGGAGATGTAGAGAATGTGTCTGAAGAGGCGTGTGGAAGGTAAATCATATGTACTGCCCAAGTGTGCTTCTAATCCTGGGCTATGAGTGCCCACATGTTTTGAATTTTATCACATACAATTGAACTATTGGAAGCACCCGTGGGGGTAAAAGTGAACTCACTGCTCTGTATCATCTTTTATATTTTCTTCAGTTTCATGGTTAGCAGTAGTCTGATGTATTTTGTTAGACTTGTTGTGTTTATAGTATTAGTTGTTTTTTCATCTTCAAATTGGTTTGTGACTTCTTTTTGTTAAAATATGTGTGTGGACTGGGGCTCAGCTGGTGGTATGTGTGGACTAGTGCTTGGCTGACGTGTGTGGATCGTGCTTGGATGGCAGTGTGCATGGACTGGCACTTGGGTGGCAGTGTGCTTGAATGGGCGCATGCCTGGCAGCGTGAGTGGACTGGTGCTTGGCTGGCAATATGTGTAGACTGGTGCTGGCTGGTGGTGTGTGTGAGTTGGCATTTGGCTGGAAGTGTGTATGTAGTGAATTGCTGCTGGTCACCACACACACGTTGCCAGCCAAATGACAGTCCACACACTCCGTCAGCCACTGTCCCGTAGGCTCTCATTATCAGAACAACACTACTGGATTTGGGCGGCAGAATCACCTGTGGGGGACTGAGTCTGAACTCACTACAGGTGACACCTGTCAGCCTAATCCGGGTTTTGGTCCGGCTAACTAGCGTTACCTCATCTCCATCCAATTATAGGGATGATTGGGCAACCAAGTGCATGACACAATTGACTCCTCAGGGAAATCGTGGTCAATCAGATTTCATCCGTTTCTCTCAGTTACATTAGTCTTGCCTATACAAGGTCAATCAGAGGCAGAATAGAGTTCAATAAGGTTTTATTGAAGTAAATAATAAAGCATGGAATGCAATAACTAGGATGATGAAACATGACAGGATGAAAATTGTGACAAGCAGAGTGAAACATAAAAATAACGCTACCATGTTGTCACTAGAGTCGCTAAAATTGCTCCAACCTAGGCTATGTTAGAGCACAACATGTTAAGCTCTAATTCTGTCCTTCAGGTTCCCCAGGAAGACATCATCCCTCATACCTTAGCAAGAGCAGCTTCAGCGAAGCGCTCAGCAATCAGCATACACTCATGGTCATCTGGCTGGAATCTCCCTCTAACGTACATGGGTCAAAGCAGTGTTTTTACAATAAGACAACAGATGTTCCAAGAAAGGATCCCCATGTAAGAGTGTGTATGTTTCTATGAACAGTAGAGACAAAGCGTTACCATGTTTGCGGGCAACCCATCTTTCTGCAGCCTTGAGAAAAGCACAGAGTGAAAGAAATGTCTTGTTTAAGAATGCAGTGCTGGCCTAGGCAAAGAACAACTAGATAGAGAAAATAAAATGAGACCGCAAATATGTCTGTTACTAATATAATAAAACAAAGCTGAATAAAATATATCTAGGTTAAAATGCACAGCAGCAGGCCTAGTTTGCTAAAATAATGTGTATGTAGCTATAACTAAAATGGCTACAAAACACCCTCCCCTTGCCGGTTCAAAGGTGGTTCAAACCCTCATTATATATAAAAGCCACTGAAATTTAACAAAAGGCATATATAAGAATGTCACTTGAGCATGTGTATAAAGGACAACTTAAAAATGTTAAATGTGCCATTAGAAAGGTCGAATTTTAAGAGTCAAAGTCATTTTGGATGTTCCTAATCAAATCTGGGATAATTGAAGACAGGAAATCTTCCACCTCGGCAGGTGGTAAAGTAGAAAGTTCATTGCCAAGAAAAAACAAGGAGCATTTGTTTTCCAAAGCCTGAGCTCCAGCCAAGGCAGCAGCATTCCGTGGTGTGCCCAATAACTTCATCATCCACAAAGGGCAACTCATAAGCAGCTTCCCATAGCAAATGCACCTTTAACGTGCATGTCTGGTAATGAACCCTCAGCAAGAACATCAACAGATCAGCATCCAATGAAAGCAAGCACAGCGTAGACAAAATTTCAGTGCATGTTCGAATTAGCACCAGAGGCACCAAAACACGGGCAGCACACAATGCAAAACCGGTATGAATGACAGGGACCTGTCACACTCCAATTGCTCCAGGATTGATGCTCCAAATTACTGCATCATGCGTTCATGACACAGATGCGCTGGTGGAAGCGCTTTCAGTCCTTGTTGCGGTAGGACAGGCATTGCACAGAAAAAGTAGCAATATCAAAATGCTACATATTACAGCAAAAGTTATTGGAAATCCCCCGAAAATACTGGAGAATATTGAGTGGATGGCTGAAGGTATTAAGGAGAAAGTGTGAATGAAACCAGAATCAACAGCCTTAAGGAAATGTACGATTCCAGTAGTACTGGACGCATTAAATAGTTGTCCCACGAGCTCACCAAAGTGTCTCAGAAAGTTAGTACTTAAAAGGGACTGTATCTCTGCTGATGACCTTGCAACCCAAAGTGCATAGGTTTTGCTTGCAGATGTGAATGCCACAAGTTTTGAAATAATAAAGCCTTGGGTCTCTCAACTTGTCTAAATTCACATTTGAAGTAGCAATATGGGGCCAAATCTCAGCTTCTTACCTTTGTCAAGTAGGTGGAAAGAGTACGTTCCCGCAGCATGTAACAATCTTAAAGACTGAAACGGCATAAACTATTCCGGCTTGCATCCCACAACAGTTTTCACTATTAAGGAGGGCATAGCTTCCATTTGAGAGTGCCTGGAATGCAAGTCTAATCAAGGAGAGTAGGACTCCCTTCAGATAACAAGCCAAGTTCGCTGCTGAGGCATTTCAAGCCCTGTTCAAGGACAGCTGTTTACAAATCATCGAATGGCTGACAGAAGTCTTGCATTCACTACTGCTAAGAAAGATTTATTTCATGCCACTGAGACATTTGTACGAGAAGGGTAGCTCCCACACCTCATGGATGCATCTATCTCCTAGCCTTTCAAATCTGCCTACTGGAATGTGTTTTAAGCAGGGTGTGAATTGAAGTGTTAAAATAGGCAGATTAGTGACCCAGTGTATTAACCACTCAGCAGATGTTATTTCAGCCACAGTAAAAGGCAACTTTCCTAATTTTTCAATGTTTAACATGACATAAGTCGCTTCCTTCTTAGCCATTAGTTGTTGCTGTCGCGTTAAATTAAATGTGTAAAATATATCCCTTGTGCTAACGTGTTGCCAGGGAACACGACCTGCCTTCAGTGTTTGTAGTTGTCAACCCAACTGCATAATGGACCTTAGTTGGCTTTGTCCATGATGTAAACAGGACATATCACTTTGTATTATGTCTATTGCAGTACAAACAATGTTGTTTAAAGTGTATATCTGGTCGGACAGGGTATTAATCCCATTATCTACAACAGCTAATGCCTTCTGTAAGTTTTCCTGATTTATTTGCCTTAACCAGGCAGCAGCTTCTTGTTGATAAAGCATCCACATTTCATTATAAACTGCGTATAAGAAGCACTTTCTGCGATGTTTTCTGGGGCACAACAGGAAATCCTGTAATTCAGTGTTATTAGACAAGAGACTGAGGTGATCTCTAACAGCATCTAGTGAGGAACTCTTTAACCATTGCTGGCATAGTTTCCCTACACTGTATGTTGTTACTATACCCGCACATTCAGATGACACATAGCGAGGGTCTGGCAAACTTGTTCTAAAACCCTGTGGCCTTTATAAAACGTTTATGACACCCGTTGGTATCTATTGGACACAATAACCACCCGCCAGAATGTGAAAGTGAAGCATTAAACATGGGATTCTGGACCCATTCATCGAGCTGATATTCAGTTGCATTTTTATACATTTGCCATTTGTAAAATTTTGCAAGGACAGGAATACTGGGCGCATTCAGTTCCTTAATTTTTGCTAAGCCTAAACAGCTTGCCTTTTGTACAGTTTCATTTAAAAATATCATTTGAACAGGTATTACGCATGCTCCAAATAAAGCTTCCTTTCCCCTTATTTGCCAATTTTTCAGTTCCCCACACACTTTTTAAGTCAATCGACTTCAGCCAATATTCATAGCCTTCTATTGCCAACCGGGAAACAAAAGATTTTGAATAAATGAATTTTGTATCTGTCAACAATATATGTACATTTTCCATCAATGACAATTTGAAATAATATGACTCAGCATTTTTAACATTGTGCTCAGAAAAAGGTAAAATTGTTTCAGAATGTGTTTTAGAACTCCCTTGTGGTGGAGTTGGACCATTGTGAGTAATTTAAAGTAGGTTTTGGGCCATTCGCTCTGTGAATGAAATGGTGTCCAAAATAATTAAAGAAAAACATGTCACCATAATTCTCTTTAGATTGATAAATATCCTCACTTTCAAATACAGTAAAACACTGCAATTCAATCGTCATAGAATCAACTGTTTTTACATCCCAGTCATCAGAAACAACTCCAGGTATTATTACATCGTTCAATTAAATTTTAAACACATATGGTATTTGAATGACCTCCGTGAAGTAGAATATATCAAATTTGACTTTATCCCAAACAATCCCATCAGGAATTGGTATAGTGGAAATGTTCACAAAAGACAAGTCTCTGCGGACCTTGTGAGAAGAAAAATGTTGTTTTAGGACCTCATCCACTAGTTCAACTGTTGATCTTTCAGAAAGATAATGATCGTGTGTTAATAGAAAGAATGTTGTGACAGAGACAATCAAAAGGAGGAAAGCTAATATAGTCAAATATAGCCACAGATAGTTCAATGGGAAAATAAAGTAATTTCTTTTAAACCAGATTATTTGCTTATGTGTTTTTGACAGTTCAGACGTAGAAGAGGCAAATGAGTCTGAGAAAGTGTTGTTGATGTCGGTAAAGTATCCAGAAGCTGGAGCTGTATTTGTAGAACTGGTAGGGGTCTCCAACGGTGGTTCACAGTAAATGATGCTGTCCATCTGTGTAGAAGTTGTGTCAAATCGATCAGTAATTTCTATATCGTTTGTTGTAACAGATGTTAGTGGAACTAATGCAAGATCATTTTGCACCCTCCCCAAGCTCGAAGAGGTGTCAGCATTGCTGCTCAAAACTTGTGGAGGGACATCTCTGCCAGTAGGGAAAGGGATTCAAGAACTACTGGCTTCTCCTCTTGGTCTGCTGTGCAGGATCGGCCACATGGTGTAACTTGACATTGTTGATAGATACAAAGTGGTTTTATTTAGCGCCAGGCAATGGTGGTAGAATGGCGGTTCTGGTACCGTGTATTCCCAGGACTGGGACTGGTGCACAATAAGAAGGACTGAACTCCTTTTACAAGTAACTTTTTCACGTACTAGATCCCAAACCTTTGGCATTCAGCAGGTAGATGTTATTGGTACATCATCAATTCCCGTGGAGGCATCACCGGCAGAAGCCTTGACGTCAAGGAACTGTTATAATTCCTGCAAGACAGTGACATGATCCATTATGTCAAAACGTGTTTCTGCCGCCTCCATGCCAGGACCATCAAGATCTGGAACATACATTTGAGTTCCAAACAGGCACTCGTATGAAGTGCAGCGCCCTAGGGACCTTCTAGGCAGAATATTAAGTGCAATCTGGACTCCATACAGGTGATTAAGCCAACTACGACCCGTACCTTATACTCTGGCTGTTAAGGATTGCTTAAATTTGACGTTTATTTCCCTCCACGACACCATTTCCCTTGTGATGATATGGAGACAAGTAATGGAGATGGACCCCTAATGAAGCCATGGTGTCCCTGAATGCCCTTGAAACAAAAGCAGGGCCCTGGTCCGAGTGGAAAGCCGCAACTGCATATTTGTCGGTAAAGACTTGCAAATCTTTAATAAGAGTCCAAGCTTCAGCTGAGTATTGTGGCCATACCCACAGAAAGCGGAGCAAGAGTCAAAAGTGACTAAAATGTATTTGTATGCACTATCCAGTGTTCGGGTACCACAATGGTCCAAGTACACACATTGTAAAGGATTGTTGGAAATTAGGCGGTGTGTCTGCGGTGGGCGTTTGACAGTGGAGCCCTTAATTTGTTAGCTGATGTCACAACAAAGGACATACTGCTTGGTCTGTTTGTATAAATCTGACCACCAATAACATGCTTGCAATAATGATTTTGTAGCTGCATGGGCAGATGCAACCCCCTCCTGCACTGCTTTAATCAACTCTGGTCTTATGTCTTTATTGGGAATTACTCAAACTCCCACGCCTGGTATTTTTAGTCAAGGAAGCTTCCCATTCGGTTGGAATATTTAGGAGGAAATGCTTTTGGAAAGGGCGTGCCTTCAGCCGTGGCTTTCACAACAGCCCATATGTCATCGTATAGTTTTATTCCAGAACAAGTTACTGCAGCAACAGAACACATAGCTATTGCTGATTTGGCTGCTTCATCAGTCAGTGCATTTCCAGCAACGTGTATTCCAACATACTGGTGGATAAGTGTATGTACAACATGGACGTTTGGTAGTGTTTCCTTCAGATCTGCTACTTTCCCCCACAGAAGTCTGTGTTTGATAGTGTTGACTTTAGAATCTCTGAACTCATTCTGGTGCCAGTAATGCAGGTATGCATTGAAGGACTGGACACAATAGTACAAATCACAGACAATCAGTGTTAGTTGTGCAGGATCCGTATGTCCCAGTGCCATCACCAGAGCCTTCGGCTTTGCTAGTTGTGCTGTGCAATCCCCTAGGGTTTGTGTGAATGTATATTGAGGACAAAATGTATTATCCTCCATGTAGCCACTAACGACTGCACAAGCAGCGGAGTATTGAAGCTTTGTGCCCATTGCTGGTTGTGCTCAGCCATCAGTGTACATGACTCTGACATTGATCAATAGGCAGTGTATTTGTCGGAACTGGATATTCTAGTTCATATTGCTAAAATTCTTGAGCCTGTAACTTTGGGTCAAAAATATAGTCAACATCAGTGGCTGCCAGAGATGTTGCCCATTGGATCCAATGTGGATGTAATGCTTTAGCATTTGGAATGCTGGCTTTGGTAACAGCCTCAAGGGCTGGAATTGGAGATACAACAATAATGCGTTTCCCCTGGGCCAGTGGTCTTTAATGACAGCCATCTGAACAGCAGTGAGAATTTTCTCAGTGGGAGCAAAGCGTTGTTCTACTGCTGAATACAAATGTGATTTGTATGTAATCGGGACTGTCTCACCCTCATTGAAAGTTACATAGGTGAAACCAATGGCACCAGCAATTACTCTGATGACCAGAAGTTTTTATTGTCCCTTATGTGTAGGTGTTGTGCTGCAAACATGTCTGTTTGCAAAGCTCTGAGAATGCGTGTGTGTTCGCCTGTCCAGAATTTACTGGAAAAGTCAGGACGTATTAAGTCATATAAAGGCCTTATGCGTGACGCATAATCAGGAATGTAAGTTCTGCCAAAATTTAGGAACCCCAATAGTGATTGGAGTTTTTTAATGGTATTTGGTGGTTGTAACTGTACGCATTTTTCCAAGAGTTTTGTATATCATACGTGTGTATACGACTATTTAAATGTCTGTAGTCTAAGACTATTCTGTACAAATGGTCTGGTTTAGCTACTGGGAATAAGGGATTATTCATTGGTGAGACGCAGGGTTCGATTACTCCCTGGTACTCCAGTTGTGTGAGGATTTCCCTCTTGGGTGCTTTAGCATCATGTTTTATTGTATATTGGGGTTGAGGGTGCGGGTTGATTTTTAAATGGAATTACATGATAGGGGGAATCTTATCCCACACTACGTGCGATATCATGCAGGTCAATGACCAATCAATGGCGTAGAATTCTGCGAGCTCATTGGGAACAAGGGGCGAGGAAGAAGGTTTGATAACCTCTTCCTCATATGGGCAAGTACGGACAAATTCAAGTGGCCAATCCCTTTCAGCCAGTAGAATATCATATATGTTTATGACACAACTCAAAAGATTGCATCAATTGTGCATTCAATGTCTCCTTCTAACTGTCACGTTACTTTGTACACCCTATCAGGCATGGAGACACGCATGTCTGCAGTGTCAACTTGTAAGAAGTCATCAGTTTCTTTGACTCCAGATGCTCTTGAAGATTCTGGCGAGCTATTGTAACCTAATGCCCACTTCTTGCTTTCAATAGAGCCCTGTTCTTGAGTGACATGACGAACTGCAACTGCTGTCACTTTTTTCTTTTTAAATTGGGGTTTTTGTTAGGGAAGTTGCTCTTTTTTTAACAGAAACTTCTGTAGAGTGTTGTGATTCCTGTCTCAGTTTCACATGCTCAGTTCTTCGCTCTGACCACCCACCTCTCTCACTCTGTTTTTCCGTTGAGTCCTGAAAGGAACAAGATTGGCATGTATCAGTATATTGATATCTGTCAGGCATTTTAATATTATCTCTATTTCTGAGATGATCCCCTTTATTTTTTAGGTGTTTGTTGTTTTTTATCTCGGCGTTTCTTAGAACCCTCAGGAGCTTGTTTGATAGAATCATTATTAGATTTACCTTGAAACTGTGGTTTTGTAGGTCTGTCCCCCAGGCTATCTCGACCAATACTAGAGTAGGTCTCTGTTATAATCTTTGGCAGCTCACGTTCTTGATCCTGTGGAGGAACATCCCGAAGCCGCATGCGCACTGCTAGTGCAACTGCTTCCCCTTTAAGGTTACTTAATATAATTGAAGATACTGTGTAACATTGCCCTTTAGTTGCATCCTCAATTCCAAGGCCTGGGCAGCCCCGTATTTATCTTGAATTTGTTTTAACAAATCCGGTAAATTAGCAAGTGTCGATGTTCCATGTGTGGTAGTAAAGAGCGTGGCAAAAACCATGGCCCAAGTATTGCAGTTGTCTACTGTGGGAACCATCCCAAATGGCAAGCACATTGTTAATATTCTTTGCTTATCCTGGGGTCCCATATGGGGAAATACTGCTTCCAGTGCATTTATTTTTTTGAGCTTACCAAAATGGAATTTCTTCTCGTTTGGTGAGTACTTTACCCATGATAGATTGTACAGTCGCAGGACTGATGCCTGGCCTTAATGTATGCGGTTGTGCCTGGGCTTCACATGCTGGGTTTGTATTTAATGTTTGCATTACAAACCGTACTAATCATCTGTATATTGCCATAAGCTCAGCATACATGTGACGTACTTCAGCTACCGTTAGGTTCGCTGCAGCAGGGTGAGGTGTGTATATGGCCAGTAAAGGCCGGACAGGACAATCATTGCTTAGAGCAGGTAACCTAACATGTAGAATTGTATGGGGTAGGGTGCCATCAAGCCAATTATTATGTTCTTGATAAGATAGAGGTATTACTAGACATGCATATGCTCTGTATTGTGCAGGTGTGTTTGCAGGTGTATAGTGCTGAAATGTATTTGTGTTCACATCAGCTGCTGGAAATGTGACCCCAGAATGATACATTTCTGTGCTACAGGCACAATGAGCCTTGGCAACAAGTTTGACTGGACCCCCCTGGGCTGTTAGGCCATGTGCCAATAAATGTGCAGTAAGGGGTGGTCCCATATTGACTGCAATTGCTACCTGTTGCTGGTTTGCCATGATGCATGGTAAATGTTGTTCAGAGATAAGCACGCCAAATGGGGATTGTCCTTTTAAGTGTTCAAGCTTGAACAACCTACAGCATTAGTTAGATACTCCTTATTTAGCTGAGGAGGGAAATCCTCAATACCACAGACATCTCCGTATATAGCACTGAGTTGTCTTTGTATGTTGTGAGACAGAGATACTCAGGAGGACCCGAATATTAGAGCCTGCCCAAACTGTGGCAGCACCATGTCGTTTAGGCTCTCATTATCCTAATGAGACTACTGGTTTTGGGTGGCAGAATCACTTGCACCGTGGGGGACTGAGTTTTAACCCACTACAGGTGACACCTGTCGGCCTAATCCAGGTTTTGCTCTGGCTATTTAGCATTGCCTTATCTCCACCCAAGAGTAGGAATGATTGGCAACTGAGCGCATGACACAATTGACTCCTCAGGGAAGTCATGGTTACTAAGATCTCATCCGTTTCACTCATTTACATTAGTCTCACATATACAAGGACAATCAGAGGCAGAATAGAGTTCAATAAAGTTTTATTGAAGTAACTGAATCTTAGACAATAAAGCATGTAATGCAATAACTAGGACAATAAAGCATGACAGGATTAAAATTGTGACAAGGACAGTGAAACATAACAATAATGCTTCCATGTTGTCCCTAGAGTTGTTAAAATAGCTCCTACCTAGGCTATGTTATTGCACAGCTTTTTAAGCTCTAATTCTGCCCTTCAGGTTCCCCGGGAAGACATCATCCCTCATACCTGAGCAAGAGGCCTGTAATCTACATAAGCAGCTGCGGTGAAGCAATCAGCATGCAGTTGTGGTCATTTGGCTGAAATCTCCGTCTAATGTACATGGGTCAAAGTAGTGCTTTTATAATAAAACAACTAATGTTCCAAGAAAGGATCCTCACATAAGAGTGTGTATGTTTCTATGAACACTAGAGACAAAGTGTCACCACATTTGCTGGCTACCTATCTTACTGCAGCCTTGAGAAAAGCACAGAGTGAAAGAAATGTCTTGTCTAAGAACGCAGTGCTGGCCTAGGCAAAGAAGAGATAGATAGAGAAAATAAAACAAGATCGCAAATGTGGCTATTGTTAAAATAATAAAACAAAGCTGAATAAAATATATCTAGTTCAAAGTTCACAGCGACAGGCCTAGTTTGCTGAAATAATGTACATGAAGCTATAACTAGAATGGCTACACAACACCACCAGCTGGTGTGATTGCTGTGTCAGTCATGTGAGCATATGAAAGTGATGGACCTCTGAAAGGTGCTAGCTGTTGATGTGAGTGGTATAATGTGCTGTGTCTGCGGCTGGTGGTGTAGATTGTTTTGTGTGTGCTATACAAGAAAGGTGGGTGAATGACCTGTAAAAAGTGAAAGTGATGCAATAGTAGCACGAGCATCTAAAAAATATGCCTCTTATGTTTGAACAATGTATCATGTAGGTTTGGGGTTAACATTTAAGCATAGCTGAAAAGACATTTGTCATTTTTCTAATATCCTTAGCAATGTCTGAATAACACCCATAAATGTAAGCAGAAATGTTGAGTGTTAGATTTAATCTTGGTATGTTGAAATTTCTGTGGATCCATCAAGGGGGGGCCCTGGTAAAGATAGAGGACTTTTTATTGGCTAATATCTTTGGCACTGTGTGATACAAGTTAGAAGAATTTGTTTTCTATTGGTCTGATTGTTTTCAATCTGTCTCATTGATTGGGTCAATGGTATGTAGGTTGGAGTAGGGGCAATAAAAAGTTTCACACTATTTTATGAATCTACATGAAATGTGACAGGGAATTGGCAAGGTACAACCATTATAGGTATTTTAGGTTTTATGCAAATCCAATGGAATGGGAGGTAACCAGAGCAGTCAAATCATGTTTTGATTCATTTATAACAATGGCACTATTTGATGTATCTGCACAAATATTGTCAGAATCCTAGCATGCTTAGCTTACAATTGGTATTTTGAATTTCATAACTGTTCATTAAGGGTAGAAAACCATTAAGGATAAATCTGGCAGCATTTCATGAATCTGAGCACAATTTGGTGGATGTTTGGCTGGTTTAGCTTTTTGTTCAGATGTTCTGTTTTAACCCCTTCGCTGCCAGGCCTTTACCCCCTCCTGTGCCAGGCCTTGTTTTGGCTATTTGGGGCAGTTTGCGCTTAGGCCCTCCTAACATTTTGTCCACATAAGCTAGCCAAATTTGTGTCCTTTTTTTCCAACATCCTAAGGATTCTAGTGGTACCCAGACTTTGTGGGTTCCCCTGAAGGAGGCCAAGAAATTAGCCACAATACAGTGAAAATTTCGTTTTTTTAAATAAAATGGGAAAAAGTGGTTGCAGAAGAAGGCTTGTGTTTTTTTCTCTGAAAATGGATTCAACAAAGGGTTTGCGGTGCTAAAATCACCAGCTTCCCAGCTTTCAGGAACAGGCAGACTTGAATCAGAAAACCCAATTTTTCAACACAAATTTGGCATTTTACTGGGACATATCCCATTTTTACAATTTTTTGTGCTTTCAGCCTCCTTCCAGTCAGTGACAGAAATGGGTGTGAAACCAATGCTGGATCCCAGACACCTAAACATTTCTGTAAAGTAGACAGAATTCTGAATTCAACCAGGGGTCATTTGTGTAGATCCTACAAGGGTTTCCTACAGAAAATAACTGAAAAAGATTTTTTTTTAAATTGAGGTGAAAAAAACAGCAATTTTTTTCGACGTTTTACTCGGTAACATTTTCCTGCAATGTCAGATTTTTTAAAGCAATATACCGTTACGTCTGCTGCATGCTTCTGGTTGCAGGTATATATAGGAATTGTAGGTTCATCAAGAACCCTAGGTACCCAGAGCCAATAAATGAGCTGCACCCTGCAGGGCATTTTCATTCTATACCGGGTATACAGGAATTAATTTGCTGAAATATAAAGAGTGAAAAATAGCTATCAAGAAAACCTTTGTATTTCCAAAATGGGCACAAGATAAGGTGTTGAGGAGCAGTGGTTATTTGCACATTTCTGAATTCCGGGGTGACCATACTAGCATATGAATTACAGGGCATTTCTCAAATAGACGTCTTTTTTACACACTCTCTTATATTTGAAAGGAAAAAATGTAGAGAAAGACAAGGGGCAATAAAACTTGTTTTGCTATTCTATGTTCACCCAAGTCTCCCGATAAAAATGATACCGCACTGGTGTGGGTAGGTATAGCGCCCGTGACAGGAAATGCCCCAAAACACAACATGGACACATCACATTTTTTTAAAGAAAACAGAGGTGTTTTTTGCAAAGTGCCTACCTGTAGATTTTGGCCTCTAGCTCAGCCGGCACCTAGGGAAACCTACCAAACCTGTGCATTTTTTCAAACTAGAGACCTAGGGGAATCCTAGATGGGGTGACTTGTGGGGCTCTGACCAGGTTCTGGTACCCAGAATCCTTTGCAAACCTCAAAATTTGGCTAAAAAAACACATTTTCCTCATATTTGGTGACAGAAAGTTCTGGAAGCTGAGAGGAGCCACAAATTTCCTTCCACCCAGCGTTCCCCCAAGTCTCCCGATAAAAATGATACCTCACTTGTGTGGGTAGGCCTAGCGCCCGCGATAGGAAATACCCCAAAACACAACGTGGACACATCACAATTTTTGACAGAAAACAGAGGTGTTTTTTACAAAGTGCCTACCTGTAGAATTTGGCCTCTAGCTCAGCCGGCACCTAGGGAAACCTGACAAACCTGTGCATTTTTGAAAACTAGAGTCCTAGGGGAATCCAAGATGGGGTGACTTGTGGGGCTCTGACCAGGTTCTGTTACCCAGAATCCTTTGCAAACCTCAAGATTTGACTAAAAAAAACACGTTTTCCTCAAAGTTTGGTGACAGAAAGTTCTGGAATCTGAGAGGAGCCACAAATTTCCTTCCAGCCAGCGTTTCCCCAAGTCTCCCAATAAAAATGGTACCTCACTTGTGAGGGTAGGCCTAGCGCCCACGTAAGGAAATGGCCCGAAACACAACGTGGACACATCACATTTTTTCACAGAAAACAGTGCCTACCTGTGGATTTTGGCCTGTAGCTCAGCCGGCACATTGGGAAAGCTAGCAAACCAAGATATCATTAGACCTTACTGGTTGTAGTAATATATAGGATTCGTAGGTTCTCCAAGAACTCAAGCTACTCAGAGCAAACAATTAAGCTGTACCACACAAAGGCTTTTCATTAAGTACCAAGTATAGACTCATATAGGCAGAGTGAAAAATGGGTAAAAACAGGTATCAATGAAACGTATGTATTTCTGAAAAGGACACAAGATATAGAGTTTAAGAGCAGTGGTTATTTCTACATCTGTGAATTTTCATAGTAGCGTATGATTTGGAGGGTATTTTCCAAAATGTCATCTTTGTTATATATTGACTTACATTTGAAAGGCACACATGCAGCGACATCCAATTGGCAATACCAAACCAAATGTTCTACTATTCTATGCTTCTACAAGTCTCCCTATAAAAATGGTACCTCTTGAGGATAGGCCTAGTGCCCTCAACAGGAAACTACCTAAAACACAACATGGAGATGGCACATTTTTCCACCCAAAACTGACCCTCTTTTTCCGATGTGGGTAGCTCTAGATTTTGAAACCTGGTTCAGCCGGCACCTAGGGAATCCTAGACAACCTGTAAATTTTTAAAAAGTAGACTCCTAGGGAAATCCAGGATGCCATGGTTCGAATGGATGACATTAGGTTTTGTTTACCCACAATGCCCTGCCAACTTCCAACCTTTTGTGAAATCATGCATTTTCCTTACATTTCTGAGATGGAAACTTCCGGAATAGCAAGAATCCACAAAATTCAACCCACCTAGCATTGCCTCACCAATGTAAAAAAAATGCTGCCCCACTTGTGTGGCTGGACCTAGTGCTGCAATAGGAACAGATCAAACCAAGGACAATTGCATGGGGACTCCTATTGACCGCGGTTGAATCTGTTCTTGTTGCTGTCTCTAGGCTCAGCCACACAAGGGGGGGGGGGGAGTTTTTATCAACATAGATGAGGCAATGCTGGGTGGTAGGAGTTTGTGGTTTCCTGTGGATTTCAGAAGTCTCCTTCAAAGAAATGTAGGAAAAATGCATGACTTCAGGCAAAGTTGAAGGTTTGCAGGGCATTGTGGGTAAGGAAATAGTGTGAGGTGCTTGTGAAGCACACCCACCCAGGACTTTCCCAAGATGTCTAGTTTTCAGAAGTGTCTGGATCTGGTAGGTTTGCTATTGGTATGAAAATCTTTAGGCCGCAGAGGGAGCAGAAAGAATATTGCCCCCTTCAGGTGGGGTGGGGACATGACTATCTCCATGGTGGTGGGAAGCCCTCACCCCTCTTTTTTCAATAAAATATTCCATGGTGTGTAATAGGCTTTCTTCCCCCCGGGGCAGAACAGGGATAATTACTCCATTTGCCCCTGGGTGGCAGAAAGATGGTTCCCATTTTTTAGGGTGATAGGGGCATTGCCATGACTATTCTGGGCCGCCCCCACCCCTAGACTTTTCTAAAAAAATCCCTGGTGCCTAGTGGGTTCTCTGCCCCTAGGGAACAGATCTGGGGCTATTGTTCCATCTGCCCGTCGGGTGGGGAGAAAGACTTCAGCCCCATTTGTTTTGGATGGGCGTATGGCTATACCCACTGTGGGTAGCCTTCCCCCTTTTTTATTTAAAACAAAACAGTCCCAGGTGTCTAATGAGATCTCTACCCCCTACCCCGGGGACAGATCAGGGTAATAATACCCATCTTCCCCCAGGGGTTGAAAGTCTGTGTCCATTGATTAAAATGGGGTGGGGGCATTGGCATGTCTATTGTGGGCAGCCCCACCCCTTAATTCCAGCTTTAAAAAATCTCTGGTGCCTAGTGAGCGTTCTTCCCCCCGGCTGGGCTTTTGCCTCCATCTGCCCCCGGGGGAGGCTGAAAGACTGAATCCCTGGTGTCTAGTTGTGAAAACCTGTTTGAGGATCACCTTCCTGCAGTGATCCTCAACTTGGAATTCAAAAGACAGGGGTACTATTGCAATGGTGAGATTCTCCCCTTTCCAATGATGCCCCTGCTGTTTGCCTCAGTGCGTGGGGGACTGAGCAAGCCACGTGAGCACTGAGGCAGAGAAAATGAAATGAGCTGATTTCCTTATTTTAGTTTTGTTTTCACTGAAATGACATCAGCACGCCACATGCACTGAAAGTCATTTCACTGAAAACAAAGAAACTGCCTCTGGAGCTGGGGAAGATCTCCCCCAGCTCCCGAAGCTGTTCCTTTGTAAAGGAGATCCCACAGGTGCCCGCACTGGAGAGATTTCGAGTGCCGTGTGCGTGGATGACCAGGAGCGGTCCAACGCACACAAGCACTGTGGCATTGGATGGCTCCCAGCCATCTGACGAATGGAACCAGATAAAAAAAGTTAATTGTATCACTGGGTTGATGGACACAAAGTTTTTGTTTGATGACTCCAGAACAGCTCAAAATCAGTATAAACAGATTTTTAAATAAAAGAACCTCAAGTGCTCTCACCTGACACCAGTGCCTGCAAAATAGGATTAGGCGAAGACATGCACAGGGCGAAGGTGAACGCTGTTTAGAGACTGGATGTTGGCTTGGCAAAAAAGGGACAGGAGTGAGGATAGTGCGGGTGGCAGTCATAATTGTAGCAACAGGAGCAGATGGAGTGGCCTGTGATATTTTGCATTCCACCACAAGAGGCTGACTAGAGTTGGAGGCATCAGAATTAAATGGAGAACCAGTCCACTCACCCTCAGTGCCACTGTGTTAAACATTGTTGGTTTCTCCACCTTCAGACTTCCTGTGGCCCTCTTGACGGTCCTTCTGAAGCATGGCCAGCATCTCCTTGGCTTGCTTCAGAGGAAGCTAAAAGGAGACACAGGGACACATCAGTTAAACGCTAAAGAGTGAATTAAGAAAATTAACACACATCAAATAGGTCTACAATTTACACACTGAAGTTTCACGCTGTAAAGAAAGGTCACCCATTGTGAAATCACAAAGGGCCTGATTTAGAATTTGGCAGACCGTTTGCTCCACCATAAATTACATGGATATTCTGGCTTTCTTATTACACATGCATTGCACTATACAGCCCTTGTAATAAGACTGATGGAATATATATCACTTTTGAAAGTGAGCCTCCCTCAGCAAAACTTTAAGCATGTCACAATTGATTTTAGTATACTAATTTAAAGCAAAGCTAATATTTACTACGTATGCACAATTGTTTACCACTTTAAACACTATGGTGGTCATTATGAACTTGACGGTAATCACTGCCGACTGCCTTGCTGATGGTAAACAGAAGACCGCCAGTGGACTGCACACCGCCAAATAATGATGCCAAAAAGACACACCTGCAAAACTCCTGCAACCTCCACCCACCACCAGGGCCAATGACGGTAGAAAGGCAGTACACCCCACCCCTCTACCGCCATGCAGACAAATCCTCCACCCACCAAATAATGATGCACAAATCAGCTTGGCGGACAGTGAATGCCGAACGACCATTGGCGGTACGGACCGCCAGGGCCAGCAATGAGACCCACCAACAACAACTGCACACATTGGCCGTTTGAAACCCACACACCTGATCCACAACACTATAAAACACTTACATACATATCCCACAATCCTTTGCAACGTCAATAGCACAACAGATATTGATAACACAACACGCATACACTGAACTCAACATCACACAAGTTACGCACACAACCACACAACACCACCCTCACCAATACACCTACAACACACCACCCACAACACACACCATGGCACCCCTAAGCACCCCCGCTTCACAGACAGGGAGCTAAGGACAATGGTAGACAAAATACTCAGGGTCAAGCCACAAATATTTGGGGCACAGGTACAGCAGACACCCGTGGCCAGGAAGATGGAGCTATGGCAGCGGATAGTCAAGAGGTCAACGCAGTGGGAAACCATCAATGCACAAGGGATGACATCCGGATGAGATGGAACGACCTGCGCGGGAAGTTTCGGTCTATGGCATCCAGGCACAACATCGACCGTACAGAAGATTGGTGGTGATCCCCCACCGCCTCCCCCGAATACAACGACTGGGAGGAGAAGGTCCTGGATATCCTGTACCTGGAGGGTCTCACCGGACTCACTGGAGGACTTGACTCGGGTAAGTCAACTACAATATCTTCATATTCACCACACCTGTAAAGCATGTACCACCACATCCCCTTGCTACCCCCAGGACCCCATCCGCTAGCCAGTCCACAACACCCACATCCAAACTTCCCTGCATGCCCAAAATCTCACTAACAAATCTCCACCCAGCACATTGTGCACAGTCACCTACCCTGCATGGAATCCTGCTTCAGAACAGAATCCAATAATGCACAGAGGTCATTGATTGTAGCTCTATTGAGTCGGTAGGTGATAATGATGTGACATTCCTCCATAGTGTCCAGATCTACCAGGGGTCTATATACAGATGGGGCCCTCCCTCGCCACATGAGTCTGTACCTATGGGGAGGAGGGAACATATTCTGAGTGTCAACAAATACTTTCATCACATGAATTTTAAAAATGCGTCACACACACAAACGGAAAGAATGAGGTACACCGTCAGGCAAATTTGTGCTGAGGTTTCTCTGTCAGTGGGCACACTTCCAAAGAAGTACTTGTGGGGATCATAGAATCATGTCAGCAAGCGATGAAGGGGAGAAAGAATGGTGCCCTGGATGAGGCCCCAGCCAGGCTATGGAGACGTGGTGGGGGCAAATTTGCAGCCTCCTGCCATCCAGTTATGATAGAGTGGAAGTGACTTCATTCTGTTGGCGTTAGTCCTCATGGTGAAAAGCGGTGTTCACTGGCGCGCACCTGATCATTGGATGACATGGTTGTCAATGGGGAACCTGGGCCAATCATGATCGCCGTCGGCGGTGAGTGAGCACACCGCCCCGGTGCCTGCACCATTTTGTCAGACCCTTGACACTTGACACTTGACTCCTAAATCATGTGAAGGATAGTACTCCACTGCTTGCACTGCTGTGTCCTGACTCTGGTCCCTTAGATGGCGTATGTGACAAGGAAACGGGCCCCAGCCTTCATCGAGGAGGAGCTGGAGAAGCTGGTTGACGGGATCCTACCCCTGTATGCAAAGTTGTATGGGCGACCAGAGAAGCAGGTGAGTTGCCATCTGTCTTCTGTAGATGTGTGTGATTGTGGTGGATGCCTGTATGCATGTGTGTTTGATGTGTGACTGACCAGTCATAGTTTGTCTGGCACATTCTGCCTGTAATTTGTTCAAATGCACAAATACTGATTCGGTGCACCCATACTGACATCTGTTTCTTTGCTCTGTGTGTCCCATGCGTGTTAGCATCCATCAAAAGAAAGGCCTGTGGCAAGTCATCTCCAAGGAAGTGCAGACCCTGGGGTTCTACAGCCAGTGGAGCACCCACTGCAGGAAGTGGTGGGAGGACCTGAGGCGCTGGGCCAGGAAGACTAGAGAGGCCCAGCTGGGTAAGGCCTCCCTATGAGGAAGGGGTGCCTGTCGGACCCTGACCCCCCTATTGCCCTGCATACTGGCGTGGCCTATCAGGATTTGGATGGGGGCTTGAAGGCAGCACAGCAGACGCAAGGGGGTGAGTAACAACACTGTTGTGATACCACTTCGATGGTTGAATGTGGGTGCTGTGGGATGTTTGATTTTTGTAGTAGCAGGCACTTAGACATGTGTGTTCCTGCAGTCCTGCCCCCTCCAAGTCCTCGGGATTGTGTAAGAGCTAGTTTTGGCAGGCTCTATAGGGGTCATCTTTCTGTCATATGGTATTCATTGTGGCCTTATGGACTTGTAAGTGCATTGGATGGGCATGGTCTCTCATGGGTGTACTTCACACATTATATCAGGGTCGTGTTTCATGAGGATTATTTGGTGTATTCTGGGGGCATGCACACTACTCAGGGGCACATTCATAATGTATGTTGTTCTGCTGAGGGTACATGCCTGACCTGGGTGGGAGTGTGTGTGAGCCAAAATGTACATATATTCAGGATTTGACATACTTATTTCTTGTTTTGTTTCCCCACCCCTGTGCTCTTGTATCCTTTGTGTACATTAGCATCATCTGGCGAGGGAGCTGAGGCACTGACGAGTGGGGATGCAGCAGCCCATGGTGGCAAGGAGGCAGAGTCGACCAACGCCAAGGGGACCAGTGGGATGGAGGGTGAGGGGATTACCACAGGGGAGGCAACTACCACTGGATGTAGTGACTCTGATACCTCCTCCGATGGCAGCTCCCTGGTGGCAGACCCTACTGGGCCCAGCCATTCTTTGACATCTTCCGACACACCCCATACCAGTACTGCTCTCCCAGTTGCTCCCCACCGAGTTGCCCGTGCCCACTCACCCAGGAGGGTGGACATCTCCTTGCCCCCAGGCACCTCATCCTCTGCCCCAGGCAGCCCCGCTCTCCTCATGGAGGAGGCCATTGACCTTCTGAGAACCATCTCTGTAGGGCAGACAACCATCGTGAATGCCATCAAGGGGCTAGCATCTCAGATACAGCAATGCAATGCATACCTGGAAGGCATTCACGGTGCCATGTCTGGCCTACAGAGATATTTTCAGGCTCTGGACTCCTCTTTGATGGCAGCCAGTGCCCCTGGTCTTTCCGTCCCCCCTCCCATCACCTCTACCCCTCCCAGAACTCAACTCGCTTCACCCATCTCAAGCACACATACAGACAGCCATGCACAAAGAAAAACACGCAAGAAGTACACAGAGAAACACAAGCATCACACCTCCCACCACAGGCAGGCACACACCCAACATACCAAAGCACACACAACAATGTCCACTTCCCCCAGTGTGTCAACCTCCCCCACCTCCCTGTCTGTCACCTCACCATGCACACCCACATGCACTGCACCCTCAATCACTGCTGCTGTTCCCATTCATGCAGTCATGCACATCCAGACGTGCACCCCTAACAACACACCTGCACCCACCATTACTACATTTACAGACACTTGCAGCACACTCACCAGACCTTCAGACACCCAGACAACATCCATCTACACTGGCAGCCTGTCTTCTCCGACTGTGTCCAACCCCCTTCCTCTCAGTACACTCAAACATTCACACACATATCCACACCACACACATCCACCACACATCAGCATACTATACAGACACCTGCATCCACATCCTGCACACCTACACCTGGTACGAGCTCTCCCTCAACCTCCACTCCCAGAGATGCCTCCAAATCCCCTCCAACTGCACCTAAGAAGCTTTTCCTATCCCGTGTTGACCTGTTTGATCCCACCGGCCCACCCCTCTGGTCCCTAAATGTGCCCATGTCCTTGCCCAGTCCACTCCTTCCTTGTTGAAGTCCACCCCAGTCTGCCCTTCCCATTCCTGTGCCCCTTCCCCAGGGAGGAAGAGGCCCCGTGTTGCCCCAGGTCCCTCTGTCACCCCCGGTCCAGGCCCACTCCCCTTCCTTCCAATGGCAAGCCCAAACCCCCTCCGCCTCCCAAACCTAAGCCCAAGACCCACCCTTCCAGACTTAGGTCCCCACGCCAGGCACCCCCTTCCCCTGTTCCCTGAGGTGCCTGGCTGCACCATAGATGCCCCTTTCCAGTGGAGTAACTTTGCACACGTGGGAGTCAAGTTTGGGCTATATTGGCCTTTCTGGGACTTAATGATGGACTGGCCAATGGCCTTATTTGGACATACCTTTTGTTCCTTAAAATAAAATGTAAGTGCCCAATAGTGCTGCTGGCACAATATTGTGAAGTTTTTAAGCATTGCACTGTAGGGGAGTGGTGTGCACATGTGTGTACATTGGTGCAGGTCTTTGTTGGCTTGTGTCTGGTAAGTACATCTTGTTATGGTATGCATGGCTTGGGATGGTGGGAGGGTTTGGGAGTGCATTGGTTGGGGTGGGTGTGTAACTGTTCCCTTTCTTCCAATGTGTACTAGGCTGCAGTACATACCGTTGTTGTCTTCGTCGTCGGTCACGGTCCTGGAGGAATATGGCAAGGAGTAGCATTGGCATTATTTCTAACTCTCGCTCTATGTCTGCGTCACCGTGTTCTGTGTGCCTCCGGTGAGTGTTTCCTTTTATATTGTTTGTTTCCACCACACTTTGCCTGGTGGAGGTTCTGGTCCCAGAACTGATGGCGGTGTGGTGTTTCATTATTTGGTGGGCGGGTAGGCACTTACCGCCGGCCTGTGGGCAGCTTCCTCCATCCTCGTCGGGACTACAAAGATGGTAGTGTGAGGATGGACCGCTACTTGTTTCTCATGTGCTTCATTATTTGGCAGTCTGGACCGCCAGCCTGTTGGTGGTAGTTACTGCCACTGCTGGTGGTGCGGTGTTTACCACCAGGTTCATAATGAACACCTATGTCACATCTGTAGAGTTCTACGGAGGGGTAGTCCACCAAAAATGTGATATACATTGTGGCCAACACATCATAAGCTAGATAAGCTTTACTGAACTTGTAATATAGGATATGAATATTTTGCATGTTTGTGAAAGTGTATTCCATCTGCAAAACTGAACACTTCTTTACCACAGGAATGTGACTCTTAAGGACCACTTGACAAAGGACCTGATTTTAAGATTGTGGCAGGCATCCTCTATCTGTAATGTAGCAGATATCCCATCTGCAATATTAAAATTGCATTATTGCTTATCTTGCTTGCACAACAGCAGAAGGGATCACTTTCATGTTTGCAATTGAGACTCACATCCTCACAAAATGATCAAATATTATTTAGGACTTATTGCGGATGTTGCCTGACGTGTTACTCTATCACAAACATAACAGATATCATGTCCACTTTATAAATGGATTATTACATGTGGCACTTCTAATACAGCAGATAGGATATTAGTCCCATTTGTGATAGAGTACTCATCATGGGAACCTGTATTTTTAAAATCCTGATTATTTGATAGCCTGCGTACACATATTCATGCCCGTACATGTTAGTTCAAAGACTGAAATCATTGTGGAGACACATGAAATGTGATTTACAGGCTTTCTTTGTGTTTCTCAGGGACTAACGTGATGGATATGTCACCCCTTGAAAAGTGTGATATATGCTTTGGCACTTGTAATTGGTACAATATAAAACCAGCCACGTAAGTGACTTACTATTTCAACCTGAAAACTGTAAAGAAGGATTAAAAGCAACCAGCAATTGCTTCAAGTGATGAAACTTAGCCTCTTGTCATTGTTCTATGACCAATTAGCTCCCTATCCAAGTCCGAATAGGCCATTGCCAGAATATGCCACATTATGGAGGGTGATGACTGTCACAAGGCACTGCAGTGCCTTGGATGGGTATTTTGGGCCTTTGGGCTCCTGAAGGCCATGTTTTGCTTTCTGGACAAGACTGGGTGCACCATAGATGCCCCTTTCCAGTGGAGTAGCTTTGCACACGTGGGAGTCAAGTTTGGGCTATATTGGCCTTTCTGGGACTTAATGATGGACTGGCCAATGGCCTTATTTGGACATACCTTTTGTTCCTTAAAATAAAATGTAAGTGCCCAATAGTGCTGCTGGCACAATATTGTGAAGTTTTTAAGCATTGCACTGTAGGGGTGTGGTGTGCACATGTGTGTACACTGGTGCAGGTCTTTGTTGGCTTGTGTCTGGTAAGTACATCTTGTTATGGTATGCATGGCTTGGGATTGTGGGAGGGTTTGGGAGTGCATTGGGGGTGGGTGGGTGGGGTGGGGGTGTAACTGTTCCCTTTCTTCCAATGTGTATTAGGCTGCAGTACTTACCGTTGTTGTCTTCGTCGTCGGTCACGGTCCTGGAGGAATATGGCAAGGAGTAGCATTGGCATTATTTCTAACTCTCGCTCTATGTCTGCGTCGCCGTGTTCTGTGTGCCTCCGGTGAGTGTTTCCTTTTATATTGTTTGTTTCCACCACACTTTGCCTGGTGGAGGTTCCGGTCCCAGAACGGATGGCGGTGTGGTGTTTCATTATTTGGTGGGCGGGTAAGGACTTACCGCCAGCCTGTGGGCAGCTTCCTCCATCCTCGTCGGACTACAAAGATGGTAGTGTGAGGATGGACCGCTACTTGTTTCTCATGTGCTTCATTATTTGGCAGTCTGGACCGCCAGCCTGTTGGTGGTAGTTACTGCCCCTGCTGGTGGTGCGGTGTTTACCACCAGGTTCATAATGAACACCTATGTCACATCTGTAGAGTTCTACGGAGGGGTAGTCCACCAAAAATGTGATATACATTGTGGCCAACACATCATAAGCTAGATAAGCTTTACTGAACTTGTAATATAGGATATGAATATTTTGCATGTTTGTGAAAGTGTATTCCATCTGCAAAACTGAACACTTCTTTACCACAGGAATGTGACTCTTAAGGACCACTTGACAAAGGACCTGATTTTAAGATTGTGGCAGGCATCCTCTATCTGTAATGTAGCAGATATCCCATCTGCAATATTAAAATTGCATTATTGCTTATCTTTCTTGCACAACAGCAGAAGGGATCACTTTCATGTTTGCAATTGAGACTCACATCCTCACAAAATGATCAAATATTATTTAGGACTTATTGCGGATGTTGCCTGACGTGTTACTCTATCACAAACATAACAGATATCATGTCCACTTTATAAATGGATTATTACATGTGGCACTTCTAATACAGCAGATAGGATATTAGTCCCATTTGTGATAGAGTACTCATCATGGGAACCTGTATTTTTAAAATCCTGATTATTTGATAGCCTGCGTACACATATTCATGCCCGTACATGTTAGTTCAAAGACTGAAATCATTGTGGAGACACATGAAATGTGATTTACAGGCTTTCTTTGTGTTTCTCAGGGACTAACGTGATGGATATGTCACCCCTTGAAAAGTGTGATATATGCTTTGGCACTTGTAATTGGTACAATATAAAACCAGTCACGTAAGTGACTTACTATTTCAACCTGAAAACTGTAAAGAAGGATTAAAAGCAACCAGCAATTGCTTCAAGTGATGAAACTTAGCCTCTTGTCATTGTTCTACGACCAATTAGCTCCCTATCCAAGTCCGAATAGGCCATTGACAGAATATGCCACATTATGGAGGGTAATGACTGTCACAAATACTTCTTCTGTTAGGAAGATGTTCCCATTTGGCTTAAAGTCATGAGGTAAATCCACTTCTGAATGGCGTCCCAATGTTTGCAGCAGTAGTGCTTCACCCTCTGTTGGCACACTCTCCTTGAAATGGTACCTCCAAATATTTTTTTTTTTTTTGTTGGTGGTTGATCTACACAAAGTGTGATAAAAATCAAATCTAACAACTTTCATTATAAACATCAAAATGTCCTTGCAGTCATTATGTGGATATAATCAGAATTTGACTTAACAAACATTGTGCCTGTTTTGGACATTAAAGGATGTGTTATTCCATCAAAAACATCTCCAACCTTTATATTACACGTGCATTATATGCTGTGTCACTTGTAGTAAGGCAGGCAGGATATCAATCACATTGTGAGAGGTCTAACTGACAGACTGTAAATCAGGTGCATTATTCTGATTTAAGATATTATCAAATGTGAATTTTTATTTTCCGATGGCCATCACTCAATGTTGTGTGATTACATTAAGTACAAGACTGTTTGAGTGCTTTTGCAGTTTTTGTACAGTTTACGCCATCAAAACATGCTCGATAGTGCATACACATTATTAAAAATGCATAAAATGGGATTGGCTTGTAGTTTTATGTACAAGATATCTGTTGCATTGTTATGGAGAAATCCTTCTGGTAAACTGAAATTCAGGGTTTTTAGATTTTATGTAGGGGATATTCCATCCAGAATGCCATTGTGTATTCTGTCCAAAAAATATGGACACAAACGATTCTACCGAGATTATCTTTAGAGCCAAGATCACTGTGAAATTTTTGGTTGCAAGATCCCTGTTTCCCATAAAGCACATTTGTACAGCCAGGCCCACCCTAAATCACAAATACCATTTCTATACTGTTCACTGCAAATTATGGCATGCTTTGTGGCACTATGGATGTTAGCCTCATATATTTGTTGCACTGCTCGACCACACTGCCTCCCCATGCCAAAGGGAAGCTGACCATGCCGTGACCAATGTATGATGGAGTACACTTTTTTGTCAACATACCTGGCTGGTTAAGTACTGTGTGCCTGATCTGTAATTTTGTGGATGCTTTTCAATCAGTAATGGTTAGGGGCTATATTACCTCACAAACCCTGATGTGTGACTGTCTAAAAAATTATATTTCAGGCCCAAGTAGTGTCTAAGGCAGACCTGTACTACTTAAAAATATGTATCTGTGGATTTTTTGTCAGGATGCTTGTTTTTAATACTGTGAATAAAGGTAAATAATGTGACAGCTTTCACTGCATTGACGTCCAACTGAAGTGAAGAGTTGGTGGGGTGCTATCTCCTGCACCTTCACCCACAGTGGGTCACAGCAGATGTTATAGAGCAAGTTGCAACAGTGGAGGAGGTCTGCTGTAGATCGTGGTCACGAGGCAAATGACTTAATGGGCTTGAAAAAAGCATAAGCTAGTGTGGCAGATTTTTCATCAATTTACGCTCACATGGACAGTGGATTCTTTCAGTCATGGACCATTCTATGCAATGTGTACCAAGTGCATTTAAAAAGATATACACAGACTTGATTTACTTGTCAGTTGTCTATGACAGACACGCCAGGCATCGGCTATATTTGGTCTTCTATCAGAAAACAACATTATCAGCATAGGTCATGTATGACATAATGGCAGACTGATATCGTATAATTGACATAAGCACCTGTCATCTGTGACATTGCTTCTCTAGATAACAACTAAAACATACCTGTTACAAGCAATATATTTGCACCATCCACCATCTAATGTCTGGTTATCTTGATGGATTTCTCAAAAAATAAAGGAAAAATCAAATATTTGGGGGGTATGTAACAAATGTCATTTAAATTAATACAATTCATGCCATGGTACATTTATCTGAAATTACCCATGTAGCTAAATGTATTATTATTTAAATATGTTTATTAAACGTGTGTGTACTCATATTTTACAGATATGTACATCAGCTATCCCCAGCAAGATGGAGATTGATAAGTTTACATAAAAAAATGTGTGTAATTCTCATAGCAGTTTTGAACACGACTACAGCCCAAACAATTGGACATAATTACACCACATTTGGCAGAATGGTAACTTTAAGTAGACAGATTGTGCTTTCAGTGATTTGGTGTAAATCTGTTCAGTAGTTAGTGTGAAACTTAAGGTAATACAAACTTGTATACCTCTGTCTGTGATGAACAATGATGAACTCGAGCAGAGAAATGCTGAGCTCTAATTGGTTCCAACACTTCAACCAGGAAGTTTTGGCAGACATCTTAGGACTCGGCTTTGGACAAGTCCCTAAAAAAAGTGAAAAAAAGAAGAGGGGACTGGGTAGGGACACCCTGACCCTTAGCTCTGGGGATCACCTCAGGACAAAAATGCACTTTTTTAAAAAACATGAAAGCACAAATATGTGACATTGTGAATTTGCTGTAAACATAATTTTAAAAAACAAGTGCGGTCTCCTGCGCTTGTTTGATTAGAGCCCCGATCTGGGTCAGGGCCCGGGGGCATGTTTAAAATAAAGGAGGAGGGTGCAGAGGTGTACCTCTGGTGAGCCAAAGAGCTGACCATACATGTATGTCACATATGCCCTCATCATCATCGATGGGCACAACCATTGGCCTGCCACCATAACAGTCAACCACATTAGACTATTGCTGTGCCTGTCGCGGATGAAACTGCCCACCCTGTGGTTGACATTTTCTGGTTGTGGGTGGTTCCTAAAGTCCAATTGACGAGGTCAGGCATCCTTCATTCAGGCATTTGAAACTACAGTTTTGGTGACTATTACATGCATCACAATACTTATTAAAGTGTAGTAACATCTCAACAGATGTAAAATTCACTTGATATGTAGATTCTTCTACACAATCAGTGTAGTGCATTGCTGGTCATAGAAGCCATATAATCGAGATGCACTGTACTGCGCTTGTGACAGTATTTTTGGCAGTCGGATCATAGTTTACAATATCGAGGGGCACAAGAGGAGCGGATAGGTGTGTTATGTGCTCCTATATGTTGTATACACATGTCTAGACATCCACGGGGATTAGAGCTGGACCTTGAGTAGCAGACAGCTTTGATGTGTGACAGGTGTAAAGTATTTTCAGTCAGTAATGTTTTGTCACATGACTTTGGCCTTACTCATCAGATGTGCTGGTCTGGATGCAGTGAGTGATGCACCAACTCATTTGATTCCACAAATACGTACCAAGGAAGAAGGAGGAGATGACAACCTCCAGTCTACCATCCATTTCCAGACCTTCAGACCATTAAGAATGTGGCCTCATAAATAAGTTCCGACTGAATAGGCACGCAATCTAAGATTTATGTTTTCAGTTGGAGCCAGATGTCATGTCTGCAAACACTAATCCAATAGGTATACCACCCTTTTTGAGACTCATGGCAGTATTACACTTCCAGGCCACAGGGTCCTTTCAGTGTACAGTGGTTATGTCCGGTGGTATGTCACAACCATTGTTCAGTGGTGTTTTTGAATACGTGCTGTCAGCTATATCACATTCCGCAGATGTGAGGATTTAGCCAATGTGAAGGTAGGCTTCTATGGATTTGGTAACCCCCCACATGAGGTGGGAGATATTGATGGCACCCATTTTGCCGGGGTGTCATCGCATGTCAGTGAACAAGTCTAACAACACAAGAAACACTTCTGTTCTAGAAACGTGGAAGTTGTCTGTGCATTTCCAACATCTGTTCCCAATTCCAGGTTCAGCACATTATTTCTTTGTAATGTGGAACAGCACCATATTCCAGCTGATGTCACAACTGCAACCAGAGAGGACCTGGCTTGTTGATAAGTCACATCTGTCCTGATCTTTTGAGTGTAATGTCAGGAGCTACAATCAGGAAGTGTGTAACGCATTGTGGTACTTCTGTCTCATTACAAAATAGGAGAATCAGCCTATCCCAACTGTCTTTGCTTGTTAACATCACTGAGGAATCCAACTACACCAGTGGAAGTCTGCTTCAGTGAGGCCCATGACAGAACACTGCAGTGCCTTGGATGGGTTTTTTTGGCCTTTGGGCTCCTGAAGGCCATGTTTTGCTTTCTGGACAAGACTGGGTGAGCCATTCCTCTAATCCCCTGGAAAGGTGTGTCAAATCACTATGGCCTGCTGAATGTTCCATAACATTCTCCTGCGAAGGAACATCCCTTACATCCCAGAGGAGGGAGAGCCTGAGGTGCTAATGGGTGAAAATCCTGAACTGCCAAAAGAATATGATAGTGATGAAGAGGAAGGAGCTGACTTGAGACAAGATCTCACTGACAGTTTCTTCTCATGAGTGTAAGTAGGTCAGGAGATGGCATGACTTTGACTGTGCAATGAACTCTGTGATGATGTGAGTAGTATGTTTGCTGAAAATGCTAGAAAGCTGAAGCTCTGGCAAAATCTAGCAAAGGGTGTTTGGTGAGAAAGGTTTTGAGATGTTTTATTTTTTTTTGAAGTTCCTTTGTTTGTCTCACATTTTTGTCATAGATTGCGTTCTACAGAAGTTTGCTATGTGAATTCTGTCATATGTATGACTTCATAGCTAAACTCTTTGTTTTTGTGTCTTTAAGGTACCTTCTGTGAGAAGGTGTGTTATACCTGACAGCCTTAGGGTGGTCACCCCTAACTTTTTGCCTGCCTCCCTCCACTTTTTGGACACTGTTTTTGCTGGCTTTTAGACTCTGCGCACTTTATCACTGCTAACCAGTGCTAAAGTGCATATGCTCTCTCCCTTTAAACATGGTAACCTTGGATCATACCTGATTGGACTATTTAATTTACTTATAAGTCCCTAGTAAAGTGCACTATATGTGCCTAGGGCCTGTAGATTAAATGCTACTAGTGGCCCTGCAGCACTGGTTGTGCCACCCACTCAAGTAGCCCCTTTACCTTGTCTCAGGCCTGCCATTGCAAGGCCTGTGTGTGCAGTTTCACTGTCACCTCGACTTGGCATTTAAAAGTACTTGCCAAGCCTAAACCTCCCCTTTCTCCACACATAAGACACCCCTAATGTGTGCCCTAGGTAACCCCTAGAGCAGGGTGCTGTGGGGGTAAAAGGCAGGACATGTACCTGTGTAGTTTACATGTCCCGGTAGTGTAAAACTGATAAATTAGTTTTGCACTACTGTGAGGTCTGCACCCTTCCTAGGCTAACATTGGGGCTGCCCTCATACAGTATTGAAGTGGTAGTTGCTGATCTGAAAGGAGTAGGAAGGTCATATTTAGTATGGCCAGAATGGTAATACCAAATCCTGCTGACTGGTGAAGTTGGATTTAATATTACTATTCTAGAAATGCCACTTTTAGAAGGTGAGCATTTCTTTGCACTTAAGTATTTCTGTGCCTTACAATCCACGTCTGGCTGGGCTTAGTTGACAGCTCCTTGTGCATTCACTCAGACACACCCCAAACACAGGGTACTCAGCCTCACTTGCCTACATTTGCATTTTAAATGGGTCTTTCTGGGCTGGGAGGGTGGAGGGCCTGCTCTCACACAAAGGACTGCCACACCCCTTACTGGGACCCTGGCAGACAGGATTGAACTGAAAGGGGACCTGGTGCACTTCTTAGCCACTCTTTGAAGTCTCCCCCACTTCAAAGGCACATTTGGGTATAAAACAGGGCCCTTGCACTACCTCATCAGACACTTGCTGGAGACGAAGCCTGAACCAGAAACTACATCCTGCCAAGAAGAACTGCCTGGCTGCTCAAAGGACTCACCTGTCTTCTTTTCTACAAAGTACTGCTGCCTTGCTGTTGGCCTGCTGCCTTGCTGAACTCTTGTCTGGCTGTAAAAGTGCTCTCCAAGGGCTTGGATAGAGCTTGCCTCCTGTTCCCTGAAGTCTCAGGACCAAAAAGACTTCTCTTTTTTACTTGGACGCTTCGTGCACCGAATTTTTCGACGCGCAGCGTGTTCCGCGGCGAGAAAAATGCCGTACACCGACGCTGAACGACGCGACGCCTTCAGGACGACATGAACTTCGACGCACGGCCTCGCAAGGACAACGTCGCCCGACTTCCAGAGGAGAAATCGACGCAACACCTGCCGTGAGAGCGAAACTTCGACGCACAGCCCCGCGGAATGACGCACAGCCGGAAAACAAGCAGGAGAATCCACGCACAGACCCGGGACATCTGGTAATCCCCACGAACCATAGAAAGAGACTGACCGCGCGCCAGAAAACGACGCACGGCTTCCCTGCGTGAAAAATAACAACGAAAGTCCGTGTGTGCTGGGGAGAAATCGACGCACACACTATTTTTCCACATATCTCTTCTTCTGCGGCTCTTTGCGGAGATTTTCCACTCCAAACCAGGTACTTTGTGCTTGAAAGAGACTTTGGGGGTCATTTTGACCTCGGCGGTCTTTTTTAAAGACCGCAGAGGGACCGCCGTGCGGAAGACCACCAGTGGTGGCGGTTTGCCGCTCGGCCTATTATGACCGTTGGCGGGAGGCGGGGAAGTGGAGGTTGCTCCACCTCCACTGCCACACCAACAGAACACCGCCCAGCGAATCACGTCCTGTGATTCACCGTGGCGGTGTTCTCTTGGCGGTGTGGTGTCGGCGGAGCTGCACCCATGGCTCCCGTCCCCTCCCGGAGGATCGTCGGACCAAGGAAGTCGATCGTCCGTGAGGGGAGGGGCGTTGGGGGGTGTTGTGTGGGTGCATGGGGGTGTGCACCTGTGTATGTGGAGGGGGTTTGTGAGTGCGTGTATGCCTGCGGGGGTGTTGTGTGTATGGGAATGAGTGCGTATAAGTCTGTGGGTATGTCTGTATGGATGTGGGGGTGTATGTTTGAATGTGGGTGTGCGTGTATGACTGCGTGTGTGGATGTAGGCATGTATGTCGGCGTGTGTGCATGTAAGTATGTAGATGGTGCCTGCGTGCGTGTTGTGTGGGTATGGGTGAAGTGATGTTGGGGGTCGGGGTGGTGAGGGGGGCCCTGTCACCTTTGGGGGTGGCGGGGGGGTGGGGGGGTAGGGGAGGGAGTCAGGGTGCGGGTGGGGGAGACCCTATCAGTGCCAGGGGAGGAATTCATGGCGGTTCAAACCGCTGGAAATCCACAGCGGTAAGCCGGGTCCAAATCCCGCCGGCGGTATAGTGACAGCCGCCGGGATGGAGACCCAGGTCGTCTCCGCCCTGGCACGTGGAACGGAGAACCGGCGGATGACCATGGTGGTAACTGCCATGGTCATAATTCCACAAGTAAGACCGCCGGTTCTCCGCCTTCTGACAGGGTCATAATGACCCCCTAAGTTTGCTTTTTAAAGACTTAAGACACTTTATAGCACTTTCCAGTGATATCTCAACAATTTCACATTGCATCTTGATTCGTTTTGATCTACAATTATCCTGATAAATATGATATATTTTTCTAAACACTGTGTGGTGTATTTTTGTGGTGCTATATTGTGGTATTGTATGATTTATTGCACAAATACTTTACACATTGCCTTCTAAGTTAAGCCTGACTGCTCGTGCCAAGCTACCAGAGGGTGGGCACAGGCTAATTTTGGATTGTGTGTGACTTTCCCTGACTAGATTGAGGGTTCTTGCTTGGACAGAGGGTAACCTGACTGCCAACCAAAAACCTAATTTCTAACAAGGTGGTTCTGACCTTCTAATCCACTTGGATTTTTAGCTTTTTTATCACCTGTTTTTTGACCTTTCACAGTGAATGAGCCTCATAACTTAGGACTCATCCACAGTAAACTCATGGTAAAATGGACTGTGCATGGTGACTGTCTGTACCCGCCTCTTAAGGCAAGGTCTTTGTGACTCAGCAAAGATACCTGGTACCTGGCTGGTTACATGTGGACAAATGTGCACACACCTGTGCACATGTGCGGCCTATGCGTGGGCGACTCCTGTCGTGCACAGCTCAAAGTCTGGGTGCAGGTAGCCTGGCACAGAAGGGAGTCTATAGAGTGGGTAGTGACGTGGAATAGGCCTTGTAATGTAGATGTACATAGAAAGAAAGAGTTGGTGTGTTTTCCTGCTTTCTCTATGGTGGCATCCCAGTTTATTCCTATAAGAAGGGCTGTCTGGGGCACAAATCTAGTTCCCTAGGGGCTACAGGCTCCAGAGCCACACCAATGTACACTGTGACCTGTATGAAAAGAACACTAATGTGTAGTAAAAGCATCTTGTCTGCCAACACTTCCTTGTTGAAGAGTTGGCAGACAATCAGATATCAGCACAGGGACATGCCCATTTTAAGACTCAGCTTCAGCCGAGTCCCACAAAACAATATTTAAAAAAGGAAAGAGGTCAGAGTAGGGATACCCTGAGCACCTGGCCTTGGTCTAGGGGTTCCCCCAGGGACCCTGTCAGCACTAAAAAGCATCTTAAAAAAAAAACAATATTGGAAAAATGTGTAGTGTTGTGGCAGTCCCAAAATATCTTAAAATAATGTGGGGGCCAGCATGGGCAAATCATATACAGTATGGTCCCCACACAGCCCCATGAACCACCACCTCCCGAGGGCTGAAATAAAATAAGATACAGTGTCCACCACAGACCCCTGCCTGCAGATCACCACCTCCCTGGTGCTAAATTCAATGCTGGAGTTGGCCTGCGTGGTCCCCCTCGAGGAAGCATAGATGACCTTGGGGACCTCTAACACCCAGGTCCAGCTTCTACCAGCCAAAGCAAACATAACTCTGCTTTCTGCAAGTGGGAGTTCTCCATCAGCCTATGCTTGCAGAAAGTGGAGTTTGTGCGTGCAGGGAAACAGAACAAAACATTGCTTCCACAAGCAAGGAGCTGCTCTTAAAAGCAGCTCCCTGCTTGAATGAGCAATGCCGGTGGCTGCAGGAGTTGGGAGCCAGTTGGGACTGCGGGGCTTTGAGACTCCCCCCGTGGTTCCCATAGCCATTTCTTTGCTATCCTTTATGCAGCTGTAGTTTTGGAGATACACTATACATTTACTAATAAGACAGTAGAAAGTCTTCCTCTTCATGGATAAATACAAATGGCAGAATTAATTCTGGTACAATGGTCATATTACAAAGATTTAACCTCAATGGTTGCTGAGGTATCATTTCTATAAACTGACCTTCAAAACAAAGCAGGTGCCCATGTTGAAGCTCCACTCTGGTAAAGTACTAATCAGCCTAACTTTGTGGTAATGGCCAAGCAAAGCACATATGTTTTAATTGAATTCACAACTTGAAAAGTTATTTGTAATCCTTGAAGGAAGTGTTTGCATCCTTGCCTTTTTCAAGAGCAATATCTCATGTAGTGACTGTGATAAGTGGGTTCTTTCTTGTCAACTGCTGCTGAGAACCAACCCCATGTCCGCACTGCCTGGGTGATTATAGGGTTAACACAGGGACTGGCTGTAGCCCAGACCCTGCAGCCAGCCCCCGCCATGCATGGCAGAAGGCTGTGCACATCACTGGCTTGGGTGATTGTAGGGGGTTGGCCAGAGGGTCTGGCCACAGGCCGGCCCTTCAGTTAATCCCAGCCTTGCACTGCCAAACGCCATGCATGCAGGAGGTTTAATTAAAGTATAGTAATTAAAATGACCTCACATTAAAAATACCATAGAATTTCACTGAAAAAGAATTGGCTATAGGGAAATTAAAGGTAGGAAATAGAATGACAAAATAGAGTGAAATTCACTTAAAAAAACTATGGTTATAGGGTCACATTTTAAACGTATAGCTAGGCTATAGTTATGCTCACATTTTAAACGTACAAAACCACAGCAATTAACCTGTTATAGTTAGATTTATCTCAAGGAACTATAACTCAATCTGTAAGGCAACTATAACTTGCGCCAGGTTCAAGGAATACATGGTAACCATCTCACATACATATTTGACTAAGTGCAAAACCATCCTTTCCTCCCTCACAGGCTACAATGTGCCTCTAAGTCCCTCTGAGTTATTTGGATGCCAGTTGTCACAATCTTTGGTTCATAATTGGATGTACAGGTTGTGGTTTGTAGAGCCCTCCACTCTGAATATTTCAAATGACCATTGTGTTGTGTGATAAGCCTTACATCCCCCTTGTGTTGCATTCATATAGCTTTGCAAGTAAATTTACAGCCAAACAATGATATATCTGATGATCTGATGATGATAAATAACACATTAAATTTATTTGCATTACAGCATGAGCTTTGTATGTATACTGTTCGAGTCATTTGAGGATTTTGTTAGCAATGTGTAAAGTCCCACAAATCACTCAGCTTACAGACAGCAAGGGCGGGCAAAGCTTTTTCACAGTATGGGACATAGCCCAGGCTGGTGCAGAGTAACTGTGGCTATGCAACTGAGCCACTGGGCCCACTCCATGGATACCTTCTGATCCTTGGATGAGGCCAATATGATTCTTCAGAAGCAAGAATTGGCCTGAATCCTTTTACATTGACTACATTAGGAATGGAGACTGAGATAACCACCTGACCTGGTACTTATTTCCATTGACTTTCATTGTCAATGTGTGTTGTTGACAAATGACACGTCCCTTACTCCCACAGTTCTGTTCTCACCTTTCCAGGAGTCATTTCTGCACAGTGCAGGCCTATTGCACAAGAGACAATGCCACAGAGCAGCTAATTGATTAATGGAGGTGAGATCATGTCATGTGAATCATTAGCTTTGTTACATGCAATCAAGCAGACCAAACATACCTTAGTATGTTGAATATCATCTCTTTAGGAGTGCCACATATGGTAAGAGGTGTCTCCTGTGATGCTAGTACATACCACACAAACCCACTTAGAAGTACTATAAGATTCCATAATGTAGACCACATGTCCACACATCCACAGAGAAAAGGCTTTCAGTGACATCCATGCCAGCCCTTTCATTGTCACCTACGTCTTAGGGTGTAGTCTGTACCATGGTAGTTGCCTGTATGGACTATGTTTAGTGAGTAAATGTGCCTGGATGTATAGGTGTCTGTATAGTCTTGCAAAAGTAGTTTACCCTTCAGAAGGTCACATTGGTGTGTTGTGTTTCCTAGTGGCTCACAACACAGTACATGTTGCTTGCACTGGGCTACATGATGTCAGTGGGCTTGCTTAGTCAGTGTAGGTCATGACCAGGTTTGTGGCTAGTCAGCAGATGACTCCAAAAGTGTGTACTTATGTCCTTGTACTTATCACCATGTGTGCTTTATACACGTCATGTGTTGACAATTACAAAATGCTTATGCTAGGTGTTTCCAAACAATGTGTAAACAACTAGTTAACCTAAAAGAGTGCAATTGTGACCTCTTCATTTGTCTATTGCATCCCTACAGGTCAACACCAATCAGAAGCAAGGGAATTGGAGAGCCATTTCCCAGAAGGTGTGGATCCTGGGGACTATCACTGGCAGAGAGTCCACTGTCGCAAAAGGTGGGAGGATCTGAGATGCTGGGCCCAGAAGATCACAGAAGTCCTGCTGGAGCTGTCCTCCCAATGTGGGGGTGGGGGTGTATGCCAAACCCTGAGCCCCCTGATGGCTGCACACTGGTGGTGGTCTACCTTGAGCTTGATGGGAATTTGAGGGGAGCACAACAGTAACAAGGGGGTGTCTCCTGGACAGATTTATACCTGTTACATTGCCAGGTTGATGTGTTAGAGGCAGGCATCTCCCCATAAATATTTGAGATGGCCAATGTGTGATACACAAGATGAGTTATTGTATGTGTAGCTATGGTAAGTGGTGTATGGTGAAGTGCCTTACCTATTGTCCTAGTGACCAGATATACAATCAGAGTACAGTCCACTACCAATATACTCTCTTGGGGAGACCATATCCACCATGCCCCCAAGCACCACCCCAACATGCACAGACACACACACACACACCACACACAGCATACCTCCAGACACTACCCCACCCACACAGATGCATCCACCTCTCCCACCTTATCCATCACTTCCTTGTCACAGCCCAGCAAGAGACACAAATGCCCACTGTCACATATGCATCAGACACCAACAAAACGCAAACATACTTTAGACACATACATACACCAGCACCAACGACACCCAAAGCCACAACCTACACTAGCACTTCCTCAACCTCACAACCCCTAATCCCTCTTGTACACACTCCCAATTTCCCAAAGAAAGTTTCCTTTTGGTCTTACCCCATGAAACCTCCCCTAAAGCAAAAGGGACCCACCCACACCCCATCCCTTCCACACCCAAGTCCTCCCCTGTAACACCTGCCAGTCCAGACCCAGCCATACCCCAACCAAACCCAAAAAGAAGCCAACCCCTCCCAAAGTGAAGCCCACCCTCCCAGGACCACACATACCCATCCAAAATCCAACCCCACCCCACCCAAGGGTGATCATAGAAGTGCCTGGAATTACCACTTTCATGCCCCTTCCAGTGGAGGCTCCTGTGGCAGTGATGTGTGAAGCAAGTTGTGGGATTTAGCAGTATGCTCAGCACGGTTTTTACCAAGGACTGGCCATTTGCCTTTTCTCCATTTTTGGAGTTTTCTAAATAAAGTTTGGTTTTTTGCTTTGTTATACATTGGTCCTGTCTTTACTTTTCTACATTTTTGATGTCCATAAATAATTTGTGATGTAGGACTATGGTTGTGTCTGGTTCACCCTGATTGATCATCCATGTGATGTGATTGGTAAGAACTGACTTTGGAACCAGTGCTGGGGTCACCCAGGACAAGGGGAAATGTTCAATAGTTAGATGTGTGGGATATAATCCAATTGGGGTGGCACTGCTTTGGGTGTTGTTTCATATGGTAAGTATTTCCTGTTGACTTGTCCAATGTCAACATCTATTGGGTTCCATTTTTCCCCCGATGTAGATTGGGCATTTGTTTCATGTGTGCAAACTAATGGTTTGTTTGTCCATACATGGAGGGTGTTCAATTGTGCTACCTTCCTACACATTTGAATGGAGGTGTCTATTTTAATGTGTGTACCTTACACCTACTTTATCTAAATGTGACCCATACTGGTGTATCTGATTTGTAGACTTGCACTTACACATTTGCCACATGGACATGACACTTCGTTACACTATTGGTTTTCCTTGATATTCATTAGGCCACAGGCCCTGTGCAAAGGATGTTTTTGAGGCATGTGCAAAGTGAAATGTGTCCCAGGGCAGCAGCCTTCCTGGGATTTCCCTGATGCTGTCATACATATTCTGCATGGATTGTTTACGTTGTGCACTTTGGATGTTTGTCACACAAATTATTCTGCATCCCATTGACCTTGCATTCTCTTGCAATGTGGGTGAGATGTGTGAGTCCATTACAAGGATATTGCAGGGAAGGTGTGTTTGGGTTCAATGAAACATCCATACAGATGTATATGTTTTGTAACAAAGGCTGTGCCATGTGGAATAATGTGAGGATGTCACTTCAATTTGTAGGTGTGATATTGATGAGGATTTGCTGCTGTGTGACACAATGTTATGAACACATCACATTTCCTGAAACTGGGGTGTGAACACATATCACGTTTTGTAGTGTGTTGCAGTGTAGTGTCAGTGACCTCGCCAAAGTGGGCACCATGGGGCTGTCAATGTTAATGTTACTTTCATATGTTATAGTGTTTGAATCACCCTGAGAGTGGTATCTTGGTCCTCCTAGTGTATTAGGAGGATCATAACATTAGAACAGAGTGGTCTTGAGCCTTTCCTAAAAGAAAGATGGTCTGTACAGGTATGGATTTCATACAGCAATATGTTCCAATAAAATGAGGCAAAGAAAGAGAAGGCTCTGGGACCAGCTTTGGATTTCCTTATGTGAGGAATTGTTAGAAGTTCTTTGTCACTAGATCTCAAATGTCTCTTTGGACAATAGGGCATCAGCTTTTGTATAATATAAGTAGAGCCTTTTCCAAAAAGAGCTTTGTGGGTAAAGCAACATGTCTTAAAAGGTATTCTTTTTATTTTTTTATCGGCAGCCAGTTTAGCGATTTAAGACGTGGTAGTGAAGCTGTACCTGGGGGCTGGTTTCATATGAGCCTAGTAGCTGTATTACTTGAAGTTAAGCAAAGAGGTTGTCATTTACAGATGCCAGGATGGAGTTACAGTAGTCTAGCCAACTATGTATAAGCCCATGAATTAGGTTTTTCCTGGCTGATAGTGGGAGAAATCTGAGTGCTTTCCTGAGCATACACAAGGTGTGGTAGCAGGTTCTCAATTATTGATGAAACGTGCTCTATCATGGTAAGGTTCTGATCCAGTTGAGCCCCTACATTTTTCACTACCTGCTTAGGAGAAGTTACCGGGCCTAATTCAGCTGGCCACCAATCATCGGTCCGGAACATCTGAGCTTTACTGAACACAATTATCTCAATTTTTGCTGCATTTAATTGAAGACAACTGATGTCATACCTGATTGAAAATATTGTTTGGTGATCACTGAGCTTTTATTACAAGAAGTCACCAGTTGAGTATCATATGCATAAGCATAAATGCCTAGTACAAAAGCTCTGAAGTTTGTGCTAAGGGGGCAACATATATGTTAAAAAGTGTAGAGCTCAAGCAGGAACATTGTGGGACTCCCTGGTCTATCTGCCTGTTGGAAGATTTAAACAGGCCTAAGGAGATTGTTTGTGATCTGTCACTCAAGAAGTCTGTAAGCCATTTTAAAACTATCCCTTGAATACCATAGCCCTGGAATCTCTGTAATAACTTCAGGTGAGACACTGACAAATCTAACAACACCAGCATTGCTGGAGTGTCAGAATCAAGGACTAGTCTGAAGTAATCTGTTACTCAATCAATCAGTACTTGTAGAGCATGGCTTATCACCCGTAGGGTCTCAAGGTGCTGTGGTGGGCATGCTGATCATTCGAAGAGCCAGGTCTTGAGATCCTTCCTGAATTGCTTCAGTGATGCGGCCTGTCTGAGTTTGAGAGGGAGTATGTTACATATCTGGGTTGCGAGGTCGGAGAAGGCTCTGCCTCCAGCTGTGCTTTTCTTGATTCTGGGGATGGCGACAAGGGCGAGATGGGAGGATTGGAGTTGCTTGTTGGGGGTGTAGAAAGTCAGTCAGTAGTTGAGGTAGTCTGGTCAGACATTATGAAGTGCCTTCTAGGTGTGAGTCAGTAGCTTGAAGGTGATGCGCGAGCCAGTGGAGGTCACTGAGATGGGTGGAGATGTGGTTTTGGTATGGGATGTCTAGGATGAGTCTGGCTGCTGCATTCTGGAGTGTCTGTAGTCTTGCTTGTAGCTTCTATGTGATGCCTGCATAGAGTGTGTTGCCGTAGTCCAATTTGCTACTGACTAGGATGTGGGTCACCATCCTTCTTGTCTCAGTGGGTATCCAGTTGAAGATCTTTTGAAGGAGTCACAGGGTGTGGAAGTAGGCTGAAAACACGGCGTTAACTTGATGGGTCATGGAAAGCATTGAGTCCAAGATAATGCCCAGGTTGTGTGCCTGGCAGGTGGGTGTGGGTGCGTTTCCCAGGGTGGCTGGCCACCAGAAGTCGTTCTTGGTTGAGGGGGTGGAGCTGAGTATGAGCTCTGTCTTGTCCAAGTTGAGCCTGAGACAACTGGCTTCCATCCAGGGGGTAACTGCTGTCATGCCCTTGATGAAATTTCTCTTGGCTGTTTATGGGACGTTGGTCAAGATGAGGATCAGCTGGGTGTCATCCGCATAGGAGACGATTTTTAGTCTGTGCTGTCTGACGATCTTAGCAAACAGAATCATGTAGATGTTGAAGAGGGTCAGGCATAGTGAATTTCCCTGGGGTACTTCACAGCATGTTTCTTCAGGTGCTAAAATGTATGGTGGGAGTCTGGCATTCTGGGTTTTTCGAGACAGGAAGGATCGAATCTATTCCAGTGCTTTGCCATTCAATGCCTGTGTTATGGAGTCTAGGTCAGAGGGTGGAATAGGAGACTGTGTCGAACGCGGCGGATAGGTTGAGGAGGATGAGGGCAGATGTGTCTACATGGTCTATTATGGCATGGATGTCATCTGTGGCTGCAAGGAGGGCTTTCTTGATGCTGTGGTTGCTCCTGATCTGGACTGTGAGGGATCTAGAATGTGGTTTGATTAGAGAAACTCCATCAGTTGCATATTGATTGGCTTTTCTGTTACCTTGACTGGGAAGGGGAACAGCAAGACATGTCTGTAGTTTTTCATCTCCCTTGGTTCTTCAAACCTTTGTATATGTCCTGGATTTTCCAGTGAAAAAGGTGGTCAGGCTTTTGCAGAGGTCTTGAGAGGGGGGATGTATGAGGTGTCTGATACGGGGTTTGTGAATTCCTTGACTATGATGAATAGCTCATTGCTATTGTGTTCGTTGGTGCTGATATGTTCTTGAATGGCAGCTTTCTTAGAGGCTCTGATGTGCTGGTGATGCATGGTGTCTGCATATTTGTAGGCTGTGCTATCTGCCGTTTCTTTGCTGTTCCTCCATTTGTGTTCCAGCCGTCTGCAGTTGCGTTTGGATCCTTGGAGTTCTGTTGTGAACCAGTTTGGTTTCCTCTGGTGCCAGTTTTAAGCAGGTTTTCTGATGAGGGCTATGGTGTTGGTGCATTCTGTGATCCAGCAGTGCAGGTTGCGAGCTGCTCCGTTTGCTTTTGTGGCATCCAGTGGGGGGGAGTGGCTGAGGGCATCAGTGAGCTGGGTTTTGGTGACTTTGCTCCAATTTCTGCCTGGGGGCAGGCGCGTTGTGGCATGCATTGGTCTTCACAAAGGTGAAGTGGATGCTTTGGTGGTCAGTCAAATGGTGTTCGGAGGTGTGCGATATGGTGATGTTGTTTCCAGCCGAGAAGACAAATTCAAAACAATAGTCCCAGGATACATTAAACTGCTGTTGTACAATTTACCATGCAAAATGATATTCCATCTACATAGCGTAAAAATGATTATACAACAAGAACATTAATAATAATTACTAACTAGTGATGTCAAATGTGTGCAAAGGAAGTCAATTGCAATACAGACGTGTATGAGTAAATTAATGATCTTCACGCATTGATGTTGTGCTTGAATAATCAATCTCTGTTGTAGCAAAGGGCAATTTCTGGTGGCCTTTGCAGTTGTACAGACGTAAATAAATCCCCACAGTCAACAGTAAGTAGCATAGGTAATCAATGGCACCTTTTGCAGTTGCAAAGCTTCATTTCGTATTGTGTTTTACAAGAGCGTGATCGTTCAATGTTCAGATGAGCTGCAGCTCACTAAGGGACTAATAAAGAGATGAAACGCAAAACATTTATTAATAGTGAAGCGAAACAAAATGGCACACTTAAAAAGCAACTGAACCCTTAGAACCAATTGGCGCGAATCCTAAATTAGTATTTTTCACCTTTATAAAGAGTGTCAGAAATACCACATTTTCAGTGATTTTGTTCAAAAATAAATTCAATGTACACATTTTGGATCAGACTTACATGTAAATCATGACAATTCAGTATAAAGTACGAAATCACTCTGACTAAAGCAGAAGAAATGCAGTCTGATTGCTCCAATTTTGAGATGTGTTTGACTACGCTGCTCCGTATTTTATCTTGAATCTGCATTCATTAAACACAGAAAGACTGCAAGGAAATGTGTTAAAAACATCGAATAACTGCTCTATTAAAAACGTTTAATTCGTTGATCTGTAATTTAAAAACCTGTTTAAATAGGATTATTTGCCTACTCCTTTTCCTTACAATCTCAGGCGTAAATGTAATTACAAAGTGAAGCTAACATAACGATTTATGAAAAATTGACCTCATTGCTACTGAGGCGAGCCAGGCACAAAAGCACTTTCCCAGACCAACCTCGAAAGGCCTAGTTCATATGCGGTCTTGCCTTCTCCCTTGTCCTCTTTTCCCAAACTCCCACCTCTATTATGTCACATGGATTCTAAGAAAAATATAGTTTTTTTATCCATCTGTAATGGCTATAAGGTGTTTGGCCTGATTGAAAAATGTACCCTTTGAAATGTTGTAAATTTACGTATTCAGGATTACACCTGAGCCATTTTAGCTTTCCAGGAATTTTAGAGGATTCAGGAGTACTTGTAGGAAATTGTAACTGTTGTAGATTCCCAGGACAACTCACTTGGGTATCTATCAAGCAAGGGGATGTGTACAGTTCTGCTTGTGAAACCATGGCTCTCATATATATTTGCATTTAGCAATTGGTTTATTTTCCACATTGACGATATAAGTTTTTGCAGTGACAAAAAACATTCTCCACCCACCCACTAACTCTCAATGCGTTGTTTGTGCAGTTCCACCGTGAAAACAAATGAATCCCTGGCCTTGGCACAAGTAAATCCACAGAAGTTTCAGGACGGGAAAATACACTCAAAACGTTATTAAAAACCCAGACATTTTGAATAAAAAAATTGGTTTTAATGTAGATTTTCCTAGTCTCTTGACGGAAAGTCTTAATTTTATTAAAGACACGGAGGCGAGTATTATGCATTTCTTTTCTTACTTTATTAAATAGCAGCAGTCAAGAAACTACAGTTCCCATAAGGCAAAGTGAAAAGAACCAATGGGAACAAAAACGTGCACGACAAGAATGAACCAATACACATGCACATAGGGTATTATGACATCACTTGACTGCAAACAGCCCTCTTTTCTTGCTGCTCGCAGTCAAGTTAAGTACCTCAAATATTTCTTTAGTTATTTTTCTATGTATTTTATTATTAATGGCATTTATAATGCTATATTTTACTTAATCTGTACCACGAGATTATGTGTTTTTATATTTTCTTTGTCTAGTCGGCAGGTTGCCGCATGCTCTGCACGAGCACTGTCCCTCGCGCTCGTTAGCATTTCGGTAACGTTTCCTCAGACGACGCACGTTCATTCTTCGACGCGTCTCAGAAAATGCTACTACACAGTTCTTCGACGCGCTTGAGCAGCTACTGTTCCCTCGCTCAGCGCTCTATTTTTAGCTGTTCTCACCTTAGGCCTTTGGCCTCCCGCTCCGACGTCTTGCTGTGAACCACTTTCAGCAAACGCCGGCAAACACGCGGGGAAACTTTAACTCTGCCGTTCTTCGAACCTGCCTTGTCACACCTCCGGCCCCAGATGGTTTGAAGAAGCCTCAGTCCTGACACGCCCATAGGCGGGGTTTTCTCATTCCCTTTTCATTTTAACCCCTGATTTACCGGTTTCTATTATGGAGAGGGATATCTCTCCTTCCGGGCAAGCTAATTTGGATGATGTCAATGACATTAGACAGGAACTTAATTCCTTTATAAAACCCTCAGTACAGCAGGCTGTTGCTACTTCTATTCATAAATTATCAAAGAATTTAGAGTCTTCCTTTGCCAATATGATTTCTAAGACTCTATCGGCCCAGGCTGCGGGGTATTGCAGTCAGCGCCTATCCCCTTCTATACATAAGAAATCCTAGAAAATGGTGCCAAAGGAAAGTTAGGTTTCCTCACACATGACAGAGGACACGGTTCCTCACAAGGCTCCCACCATAATAGGAGCCTCCGGTCTTGCCATAAAAGTGAGCTCTCAAAGTGCATGCAGCCATGAGAGTTGTCAGGAATGGCAGTGAAGCTGCACTTGCATGACCCAAACATGGCAGGAAACCCTCTTAAAGTAGGTAGGTGGTGGCTGCAGGGAGCGCTGCAGCCCTAGGAATACTTGCAAGAAAATGAACCCTGCATCCCCAGTCCTCATTTGCATGACCTAGGGAGAATTTTCAACTTCTTTTAAGTATTCCTAAGGCTGTAATGAATTTTTATTCAACAGCCTAGGAATTCAGGAATGTCTAGTGGCTGATTTAATGACTTATGTAATGTAACCTAAAGGTATAAACAAAAGAAACAGACAAGTTATGTTGATTTTCAATGTTTTATGAAAGTATATTGATGACATTGGTTTTTGATAAACATTTTAATACTTAATGACAATATATTGCTGAAAGATGATGTTTGATAATATTGAAATGCTTTAATGACAATAATGATTGCAGTTAAACAAGATCATTGATTTTAGTCATATAATGGTGAATTTCAACATGTGGTTATTTGACCTTTAACGTGGTGACCCCCTTAACGGAACCAAAAGGCTTCCCTTATATTATTGTTGTGATGATCTCCAGACAAAACTGATAGGCTTACTTTATATTTTGATGTGATGACCACCTGACAGAGCCAGTACACCTGTTTCATTTAACCTGTTGTGTGCCTTGGACGAGGTCACCTCGTCCAAGGCAGCGGTTCCCGTGTGCCTTGGACGAGGTCACCTCGTCCAAAGCACGGGAACTGGGGGGGGCGCTAGCGCTCCCCCCCTGTGCACCCCCCTCACCCCCCCAAGGCGGGGATGGAAGGGGAAGCCCTTCCCCTTCCACCCTGCACCCCCGGCAATCTGTTGACGTCAGCGCGCGCACAGCGTGCCGACGTCATCAAGTGTTGCCGGGACACGCTGGAAGCCATTTGCTTCCAGCGCGTCGAGGGGAGAGGACTTCCCAAAGTAAGTCGTTCCCTTTTTGGGGGTTTTGGGGGGGGAAAACAGACACGGGGGAAAGGAAAGGGTTTTTCCTTTCCCCCTGTGCCTGTTTTCACTAGATTCCTGCTCCACGATCGCGGACAGGGCCCGCGATCGTGGAGCTGGAATCTCCACTAGACACCAGGGATTTTTTGCGGTATGTTTCTTTTGGGGGCGACCCCTTGGGCAAGGGTCGCCCCCCCTGGGGGGCAATATTTTTTTTGTATTTCGCCCCCCCGGGGGCAGATCGCCGATTTTTCGGCCGATCTGCCCCAGGTGGGTGGGGGGGGGAAATCCACTAGACACCAGGGATTTTGTTTTTATTGTGTATTTGGGGGTGATCCCTTGGGCAAGGGTCGCCCCCCGTGGGTCTATTTTATTTAGTGTTTCGCCCCCTCCTGGGGGCAGATCGCCGATTTTTTGCCCGATCTGCCCCGGGGAGGGCGAAATCCACTAGACACCAGGGATTTCTTTATATATAAGTTTATTTTGGGGGTGACCCCTTGGGCAAGGGTCGCCCCCCCTGGGGGGCTATTTTATTTAGTTGTTTGCCCCCCCCGGGGGCAGATTGCCGATTTTTCAGCCGATCTGCCCCCAGGGGAGGGGGGGGGGGCAAAATCCACTAGACACCAGGGATTTTGTTTTTATTGTTTATTTTGGGGGCGACCCCTTGGGCAAGGGTCGCCCCCCGGGGGTATATTTTATTTAGTATTTCACCCCCCCTGGGGGCAGATTGCCGATTTTTTAGCCGATCTGCCCCCGGGGGGGGTGAAATCCGCTAGACACCAGGGATTTCTTTATTATAAGTTTATTTTGGGGGCGACCCCTTGGGCAAGGGTCGCCCCCCGGGGGGCTATTTTATTTAGTATTTCGCCCCCCCCCCGGGGCAGATTGCCGATTTTACGGCCGATCAGCCCCAGGGGGGCGAAATCCACTAGACACCAGGGATTTACTTTTATATGTTTATTTTGGGGGTGACCCCTTGGGCAAGGGTCGCTCCCCTGGGGGCTATTTTGTTTTCTGTTTCGGCCCCCCGAGGGCAGCTCAGCCATGTTTTTGGACGATCTGGCCTCCGGGGGGGGGTCGAAGCACACTAGGCGCCAGGGATTGTGTGGTGTGTGATGGTGTGTGTTTGGGGGCACCCCTTGGGCAAGGGTCGCCCCCCCAAAGTGGGGAAAGTTCGTATTGGCCATCTCCGCCCCTATTGTTGTAGGCCCATCTGCCCCCAAGGAGGGCAGAAACCACCAATACGCAAGGGATTTTTTTTTTTTTCCCTTTTTTTTGTTTTGTGCTGGGGGTGCCCCCTTTGGGAAGGGTCGCCCCCTAAAGGGCAGAATCCACTTAGGTACCAGGGACAATTTCTAAGTTCTTGGTGGTGGGGTGTTTGTCAACTGGCGAAGTATTTGTATTTTTGATTATAACAATTTATTTCTTCTTTTTCTTCTAGTTCAACGCTTTTGCTTCCTTTGCTGTCGATCCTTGCGGTTTTGGCAGCAGTTGTCCTGCGGTTTGCATAGTTGCATGTTTTAGGTAAGTGAAAGCAATTTACTCCAAAGGAGTATTGTTGACATGCATGAATGACATGTTTGTAGGTGGTATACTAAATGCAGTATTGTGTGTGAAATTGTCCTTAGATTTGAGCACAATGATATTTGTGTTGTCATATGTCTAAGTTTCTTTTTTTTTTTTCTTTTTAGAGGGATCTGATTGGTGATTGCTGTGTCTGTGCAGAGTAGTTGCTTGGTGAGTAGCTTTTTCATGCAAGTGAGTGGCATAGTTTTTTAGTACATAACTCTTTGTGATAAAGCTACACTTTGTTTATTACTTATTTTAGTGCTAGTTGTTGTTGGCAATCCATTTGTTGTTAGTGAGGATCATGGCTAGCCGCAGAGTGACCGCTCAGCAGGTTGTTGGCATGCTCTTTGAGTCGTCTTCAGACCATGATTACGAGACTGACTCTGCATCTGAGGCAGAGGAGGAAGTGGGAGATTCTGGAAGTGAGTTTTCTGTCCGAGAGTATTCTTCTGATGAGGAAGCTACTCTCAGTGCAGATGAAGGGCCTTTTGTAGAGGAGGACATTGATGTGCCAAGAGTGCAGCAGCCTGGGGCTGAAGGGTTTCCCATTAGAAGACCTGACACCTGGATTGCCCCAAACATGGAGCAGCCACAGTTACCTGCATTTACTGGTCTCCCAGGGTGTAGAGTTAATACGGAAAACTTTTTGCCTGTCCATTTCTTTCACTTGTTTATGGATGATGTATTTTTGGAAGAGATTGTGGAGCAGACTAATTTGTATGCAGAGCAATATTTGCGGGACAACGCTGCCAGACTTAAGCCTCAGTCTAGAGCTACTCAGTGGGTTCCCACATATCTGGAAGAGATGAAAAAGTTTTTAGGTTTGACTTTTTTGATGGGGTTGATCAGGAAGCCGTCACTGGCTTCTTATTGGTCTACTAGTCCCTTGATGGCAACGGCTATATTTCCTGCAACTATGACACGTAATCGGTATTTGCTTCTTCGTATGCTGCATTTTGTAGACAATGCTTTAGCCTTGCCACGAGATCACCCTGATTGTGACCGTCTTTTTAAGATTAGGCCTGTCCTTGATCATTTTGTAGATCGGTTTTCAGAGGTCTATGTTCCAGGCAAAGAGATAAGTGTGGATGAGTCTTTGGTCCTTTTCAAGGGGCGTTTAGTTTTTAAGCAGTACATTCCTAGTAAGAGGGCACGATATGGGATTAAATTGTATATGCTGTCAGAAAGCAGTACAGGATATGTGTATAATTTCCGGGTCTACACTGGTAGGGATTCCAGTATTGACCCTCCTGGTTGTCCGGCCACTTTTGGAGTTAGCGAAAAAATTGTGTGGGAACTTGGTAGACGGCTGTTTAACAAAGGTCACCATTTGTACGTAGATAATTTCTACACTGGAGTGCAGTTGTTCAAGGAGTTGTTTAGAGTGGACACTGTTGCTTGTGGCACAATCCGTTCTAACCGGAAAGGCTATCCAAGGGAGCTTGTCTGTAAAAAACTTGAGAGGGGACAGTGCAGTGCCTTGCTGAATAATAAGCTGCTAGCTCTGAAATTTTCAGACAGGAGGGATGTGTGCATGCTGTCTACCATCCTTCCACTGTCACTGTTTGGGGTCAGGTTGCGGAAGTGCGCAAACCTGCGTGCATTTTGGACTACAATAGGCACATGGGTGGTGTTGATAGAGTAGATCAGAGGTTGGAACCTTACATGCTCTTCGTAAGTCTTACGTGTGGTATAAAAAGTTGGCCCTACATTTATTTAATTTGGCAACTTTTAATGCCTTTATTGTGTTCAAGGATTGTTCACCTGAGTCAAGGATGACATTTGTAAAATTTCAGGAGTCGGTGGTAGAAAGCCTTATTGTGGTGGAACAGGCAAGAGTTCTTAGATTAGAAGTGGTGGAGGATGTGGCTAGATTGAAAGATCGGCACTTTCCAGATCACATTCCTCCCACTCCCAAAAAAGACTTGCCCACAAAGAAATGTAGAGTATGTGCCCGGAGATTAATTCGGAGGGAGAGCCGGATGTACTGCCCCGAATGCCCTTCAAAGCCTGGGCTGTGTGTGCCCAGCTGTTTTAGAAGTTACCCCACACAAGGAAAAACTTTTGGGAAATACTGTGAGCGTAAACTGTCTGTTTTATATTTTCATATGTTTCACGGTTGGCATCACTGTCATGTATTTAGTTAGAGCTTTTGTGTTTGTAGTTTTGTGCTTATTTTATAATTAGTTAGTGGTTTCTTTGTTGTTTATAAACAAAAAAAAGTGATAGCGGTGTGCGTGGGGTGGCGCTTGGCTGGCGGTGTGCTTGGGGTGGCGCTTGGCTGGCGGTATGCGTGGGGTGGTGCTTGGCTGGCGGTGTGCTTGGGGTGGCGCTTGGCTGGCGGTGTGAGTGGGGTGGCGCTTGGCTGGCGGTATGCGTGGGTGGCGCTTGGCTGGCGGTGTGCTTGGGGTGGCGCTTGGCTGGCGGTGTGCGTGGGGTGGCGCTTGGCTGGCGGTGTGCATGGGGTGGCGCTTGGCTGGTGGTGTGGGCGGGATGGTGCTTGGCTGGCAGTGTGCATGGGGTGGCGCTCGGCTGGCGGTGTGGGTGGGGAGGCGCTTGGCTGGCGGTGTGCTTGGGGTGGCGCTTGGCTGGCGGTGTGCGTTGGGTGGCGCTTGGCTGGCGGTGTGGTGCTTGGCTGGCAGTGTGTTCTTGGGGTGGCGCTTGGCTGGTGTTGTGCGTGGGTTGGGGCTTGGCTGGCGGTGTGGGTGGGGTGGCGCTTGGCTGGCGGTGCCAGCCAAACGCCAGTCCACACTCCCATCAGCTGGTGTGATTGTTGTATCAGGCATGTGGGCGTATGTAAGTGATGGGCCCTTGAGTGGCACTGTCTGTCGATGTGAGTGTTGTAATGTGCTGGGCCCGTGGCTGGCGGTGTGAATGGTCTTGTGCGTGTCATGTATGAAAGGTGTGTGAATGGACTGTAAAGCGGTTGGTGCCTTGTCGCGGCTTTACAGCTCACGAGCTGTGAGTCATTGGTTCAGTTTTTTGCCTTTCAGTTATTAACAGTGCATTTCATTTTTGTGAAATCTCTTGTTAATAAAATTTGATCTACTGAACCATCACTCACCCTCGTGCCAAATCCAACCAGTATGTGTGGTAGAAATGACAAAACCTGCTCAGCTGTAATCAGGCGTCGCAGCACACTTGAGACACGCTAGGTGTCTCAGGTGGGACCCCGATGATGAAGCATGCCACCAACTTGGTTGGTGGGTGAGGGGTCTTTTTCACATAACCTAAGTGCGTTTCTTTTCACAATTTTAGTGTTTTGCACATCACAGACATATGTGGACACATCAAAATGATATATTACAAAACTACCTGTGTTTGGGGGGGAGGGGCCACCTATGTTTTTGGTCCTGGGTGCGGCCTTCATCTAGGGAAACCTACCAAACCCAGACATTTTTAAAAACTAGACACCCCAAGGAGTGCAGGGAGATGTGGCTTAAAATAGCATATTTTCCTGACTTTTGTTTGTACGATCACCGCTCCAGCACACAATTCCTACTCCCCAGCGTTCCCCTCAGTCTCCCAAGTAAAATGACACCTCACTTGTGTGGGTCCCCAAAGCAGAGTCAGCCTAAAGATGTATAAAAGAAGAATATGTCCTTATCAACTCGCTGTGATATCCCCTCTATCTCTACAAGTTTTTGGCCTTATTCTGTTGCAGGCACCTGGCTCACCCACATAAGTGAGGTATCATTTTTATCGGGAGACTTGAGGGAATGCTGGGTGGAAGGAAATTTGTGGCTCCTCTCAGATTCCAGAACTTTCTGTCACCAAAATGTGAGGAAAATGTGTTTCTTTAGCCACATTTTGAGGTTTGCAAAGGATTCTGGGTAACAGAACCTGGTCAGAGCCCCACAAGTCACCCCATCTTGGATTCCCCTATGTCTCTAGTTTTCATAAATGCGCTGGTTTGCTAGGTTTCCCCAGGTACCGGCTGAGCTAGAGGCCAAAATCCACAGGTAGGCACTGTTTTCTATGAAAAAATGTGATGTGTCCACATTGTGTTTTGGGCCATTTCCTTTTGTGGGCGTTAGGCCTACCCACACAAGTGAGGTACCATTTTTATCGGGAGACTTGGGGGAACGCTGGGTGGAAGGAAATTTGTGGCTCCTTTCTGATTCCAGAACTCTCTGTCACCAAAATTTGAGGAAAACGTGTTTTTTTAGCCAAATTTTGAGGTTTGCAAAGGATTCTGGGAAACAGAACCTGGTCAGAGCCCCACAAGTCACCCCATCTTGGATTCCCCTAGGTCTCTAGTTTTCAAAAATGCACAGGTTTGGTAGGTTTCCCTAGGTGCCGGCTGAGCTAGAGGCTAAAATCTACAGGTAGGCACTTTGCAAAAAACACCTCTGTTTTCTTTAAAAAAATGTGATGTGTCCACGTTGCGTTTTGGGGCATTTCCTGTTGCGGGCACTGGGCCTACCCACACAAGTGAGTTACAGAACCTGGTCAGAGCACCACAAGTCACACCATCTTGGATTCCCCTAGGTATCTAGTTTTCACAAATGCACAGGTTTGGTAGGTTTTCCTAGGTGCCGGCTGAGCTAGAGGCCAAAATCTACAGGTAGGCACTTTGCAAAAAACACCTGTTTTCTTTAAAAAAATGTGATGTGTCCACGTTGCGTTTTGGGGCATCTCCTGTCGCGGGCGCTAGGCCTACCCACACAAGTGAGTTATCATTTTTATCGGGAGACTAGGGGGTACGCTGGGTGGAAGGACATTTGTGGCTCCTCTCTGATTCCAGAACTTTCTGTCACCAAAATGTGAGGAAAATTATTTTTTTTAGCCAACTTTTGTAGGTTTGCAAAGGATTCTGGGTAACAGAATCTGGTCAGAGCCCCACAAGTCACCCCATCTTGGATTCCCCTATGTCTCTAGTTTTAAAAAATGCACAGATTTGGTAGGTTTCCCTAGGTGCCGGCTGAGCTAGAGGCTAAAATCTACAGGTAGGCACTTTGCAAAAAACACCTCTGTTGTCTTTCAAAAAATGTGATGTGTCCACGTTGCGTTTTGCGGCAATTCCTGTCGTGGGACGCTAGGCCTACCCACACAAGTGAGGTATCATTTGTATCGGGAGACTTGGGGGTACGCTGTGTGGAAGGAAATTTGTGGCTCCTCTCTGATTCCAGAACTTTCTGTCACCAAAATGAGGAAATGAGGAAAATGTGTTCTTTTTAGCCAAATTTTGAGGTTTGCAAAGGATTCTGGGTAACAGAACCTGGTCAGAGCCCCACAAGTCACCCCATCTTGGATTCCCCTAGGTCTCTAGTTTCAAAAATGCGCTGGTTTGCTAGGTTTCCCTAGGTGCCGGCTGAGCTAGAGGCCAAAATCTACGGGTAGGCACTTTGCAAAAAACACCTCTGTTTTCTTTAAAAAAATGTGATGTGTCCACGTTGCGTTTTGGGGCATTTCCTGTCACAGGCGCTAGGCCTACCCACACAAGTGAGGTATCATTTTTATCGGGAGACTTGGGGGAATGCTGGGTGGATGGAAATTTGTGGCTCCTCTCTGATTCCAGAACTTTCTGTCACCAAAATGTGAGGAAAATGTGTTTTTTTAGACAAATTTTGAGGTTTGCAAAGGATTCTGGGTAACAGAACCGGGTCAGAGCCCCACAAGTCACACCATCTTGGATTCCCCTAGGTCTCTAGTTTGCAAAATGCACAGGTTTGGTAGGTTTCCCTAGGTGCCGGCTGAGCTAGAGGCCAAAATCTACAGGTAGGCACTTTGCAAAAAACACCTCTGTTTTCTTTCAAAAAATGTGATGTGTCCACGTTGCGTTTTGGGGCATTTCCTGTCGCGGGCGCTAGGCCTACCCACACAAGTGAGGTATAATTTTTATCGGGAGACTTGGGGGTACACTGGGTGGAAGGAAATTTGTGGCTCCTCTCTGATTCCAGAACTTTCTGTCACCAAAATATGAGGAAAATGTGTTTTTTTGAGCCAAATTTTAAGGTTTGCAAAGGATTCTGGGTAATAGAACCTGGTCAGAGCCCCACAAGTCACACCATCTTGGATTCCCCTAGGTCTCTAGTTTGCAAAATGCACAGGTTTGGTAGGTTTCCCTAGGTGCCGGCTGAGCTAGAGGCCAAAATCTACAGGTAGGCACTTTGCAAAAAACACCTCTGTTTTCTTTAAAAAAATGTGATGTGTCCACGTTGCGTTTTGGGGCATTTCCTGTCGCGGGCGCTAGGCCTACCCACACAAGTGAGGTATCATTTTTATCGGGAGACTTGGGGGAATGCTGGGTGGAAGGAAATTTGTGGCTCCTCTCTGATTCCAGAACTTTCTGTCACCAAAATATGAGGAAAATGTGTTTTTTTGAGCCAAATTTTAAGGTTTGCAAAGGATTCTGGGTAATAGAACCTGGTCAGAGCCCCACAAGTCACCCAATCTGAGATTCCCCTCCTAGGTCTCTAGTTTTCAAAAATGCACAGGTTTGGTAGGTTTCCCTAGGTGCAGGCTGAGCTAGAGGCCAAAATCTACAGGTAGGCACTTTGCAAAAAACACCTCTGTTTTCTTTCAAAAAATGTGATGTGTCCACGTTGCGTTTTGGGGCATTTCCTGTCGTGGGACGCTAGGCCTACCCACACAAGTGAGGTATCATTTTTATCAGGGGACTTGGGGATACGCTGGGTGGAAGGAAATTTGTGGCTCCTCTCTGATTCCAGAACTTTCTGTCACCAAAATGTGAGGAAAATGTGTTTTCTTAGCCACATTTTGAGGTTTGCAAAGGATTCTGGGTAACAGAACCTGGTCAGAGCCCCACAAGTCACCCCATCTTCGATTCCCCTATGTCTCTAGTTTTAAAAAATGCACAGGTTTGGTAGGTTTCCCTAGGTGCCGGCTGAGCTAGAGGCTAAAATCTACAGGTAGGCACTTTGCAAAAAACACCTCTGTTTTCTTTAAAAAAATGTGATGTGTCCACGTTGCCTTTTGGGGCATTTCCTGTCGTGGGACGCTAGGCCTACCCACACAAGTGAGGTATAATTTTTATCGGGAGACTTGGGTGTACGCTGGGTGGAAGGAAATTTGTGGCTCCTCTCTGATTCCAGAACTTTCTGTCACCAAAATGTGAGGAAAATGTGGTTTTTTTAGCCAAATTTTGAGGTTTGCAAAGGATTCTGGGTAACAGAACCTGGTCAGAGCCCCACAAGTCACCCCATCTTAGAATCCCCTAGGTCTCTAGTTTTCAGAAATGTACAGGTTTGGTAGGTTTCCCTAGGTGCCGGCTGAGCTACAGGCCAAAATCTACCGGTAGGCACTTTGCATAAACCACCTCTGTTTTCTTTAAAAAAATGTGATGTGTCCACGTTGCGTTTTAGGGCGTTTCCTGTTGCGGGCGCTAGGCCTACCCACACAAGTGAGGTATCATTTTTATCGGGAGACTTGGGGGAACATAGATTAGCAAAACAAGTGTTATTGCCCCTTGTCTTTCTGTACATTTTTTCCTTCCAAATATAAGAGAGTGTGTAAAAAAGACATCTAATTGAGAAATGCCCTGTAATTCACATGCTAGTATGGTCACCCCGGAATTCAGAGATGTGCAAATAACCACTGCTCCTCAACACCTTATCTTGTGCCCATTTTGGAAATACAAAGGTTTTCTTGATAGCTATTTTTCACTCTTTATATTTCAACAAATTAATTGCTGTATACCCGGTATAGAATGAAAATGCACTGCAGGGTGCAGCTCATTTATTGGCTCTGGGTACCTAGGGTTCTTGATGAACCTACAAGCCCTATACATCCCCGCAACCAGAGGAGTCCAGCAGACGTAATGGTATATTGCTTTCAAAAATCTGACATTGCAGGAAAAAGTTACAGAGTAAAACATAGAGAAAAATTGATGTTTTTTTCATCTCAATTTCAAGATTTTTCTTTTTCAGTTGTTATTTTCTGTAGGAAACCCTTGTAGGATCTACACAAATTACCCCTTGCTGAATTCAGAATTTTGTCTACTTTTCAGAAATGTTTAGGTTTCTGGGCATTGGTTTCACACCCATTTCTGTCACTGACTGGAAGGAGGTTGAAAGCACAAACAATTGTAAAAATGGGGTATATCCCAGTAAAATGCCAAATTTGTGTTGAAAAAATTGGTTTTCTGATTCAAGTCTGCCTGTTCCTGAAAGCTGGGAAGCTGGTGATTTTAGCACCGCAAACCCTTTGTTGATGCCATTTTCAAGGAAAAAACCACAGCCACTTTTTCCCATTTGTTTGAAAAAAACAAAATTTTCACTGTATTTTGGCTAATTTATTGGCCTCCTTAAGGGGAACCCACAAAGTCTGGGTACCTGTAGAGTCCCGAAGATGTTGGAAAAAAAGGAAGTAAATTTGGCTTGGCTAGCTTATGTGGACAAAAAGTTATGAGGGCCTAAGCACGAACTGCCACGAATATCCAAAAAAAGGGCTGGCACAGGAGGGGGAAAAGGCCTGGCAGCGAAGGGGTTAAAGTGATAACCCTCAATATTGTGACATTCTACCTGGTATAGGTGTGAAGGGGGCAATATACAAATTGTTTTCAAGTGAGCAAATTATGTCATTCAATGTCGTTAAAGCAGGTTCTTCACAATCTAGTCCACCATGTTGCAAGTGGTGACAGCTACTAGAGCCACTGGTTCCCTTTGAATAGTTAGGGTCTCAAGTTCCCTAGGGAAGCTGTGAGCCCAACCATGTCTGTGGATTGTCTGCTTGTCAATGATATGGAGCACAACATTTGGAAGAAGGTGGAGCTCCGGTCACACTTGGAGATGCTAGGGCTGCCTGAGTGGGTGTGCCAGACAACACAGTCTATGGCAGCCCAAGAGGAGAGTCAAAAGGTCCTGGAGACTGCACCAAAGGCCAAGGCAGCTATCAATAAAAATAGTGCCACTTCCATTGATCCCAAATGAGGTTGACCTCAGATGAATTCTGTAGGTTCTGTCGTACCAGCCAGGGCCACAGGAAGACAGGGAGAATGCAAAATGCACACCAGATCCATCTCCCTATCATATCCACCTCCCCCCCCCCTTTTGAAAGGGTGGGCAGCAACATAGTGGGGCCTCTGGGCTTGAAGACAGCCTGAGCAAAAGGTTTATCCTGGTCTTTGTGGACCATACCAGCCAATATCGGGAGTCAATACGTCTGAGAACAGTGACTACATCTGCAGTGGTCAAGGCACTGTCAGAGATCTTATTCGAGTTGGCTTGCACAAGGAGAGGGTGTCTGACCAGGGCAACAGGTTCATTTCAGTAAACATGAAGTTGATGTGTGATTAGTGTGGGGTAATGTACAAGTTTCCACATCCTATCATTCCCAGACCAATGAGCTTGTTGAAAGTTCAAAAGCATGATCCTGAGTCTGTGAGTGCCCTTGAAGCAGAAGTGAGATATTCTCTTACCATGCATGTTTTTTGCTGACAGAGAGATGCCTCAGAGGGGAGTAGGGTTTAGCCTTTTGAACTTCTGTATGACCACCCTAACACAGGGCCTCTCAGCCTTGAGAAGGAGGGATGGGAACAAACTCCCACAAACCCCATAAGATGTAGTCGGCTACTTGAAGAAGAAACTGTTCTGGAAGACCACCAATGAGAACCTGGAAGCCAGCTTGGAAATTATGAGACTCTTATAAAACCAGATTGCCACTCTGGTTGAGTTTCAGCCTGGTCATAAAGTGTGCATGATGGAGCTAGCGGAGCCTTAGGCCATACAGAAACAGTGGTTTGGGCCCAGAGCCCATGGGGAGGTCACCTACCTAGTGAACCTCCAGACATCCTGCAATCGCTTTTAAACCCTACTTTGAGAGGTATGAAGTCACCCTGCTCTTGGTTACAGATGGAAGTGAGGAGGAAGAGAGTGAACCTCTCCCGGTTCTCTTTCCTCTAAAGCACAAACTGGATCATTAAGGGAAATTAACCCCTCCGTCATCTGACTCTTCAACAGTAGATAGACTGCTGCCAGCCTTGGTACTTATTCACACTGACCTCTGGACTTACCACTTGGTATACCCATGACATGGAAACTGCAGATGGTAGGCCTGTGTAGAATAAGATCTAAAGGCTATATTGCAAGGTGAGGGCCAGCATCAGTGAAGAAGTATCCAGGATGCTGGATTTAGGGGGGTTTGAACAGTCCAGCAGCCCTCTGTTCAGCCATGTGGTGTTGGTGACACACCGGTCTGGGTGTCACACCGGAACTCCGTCTCTGTGTGGATTATAGGGGGATCAACTCAGTCACCAAGAATTATGCAACCCCATCTCCCTAGCTGATGAGCATATTGACTAGTTGTGAGCCACCTTATTTCTGAGTATCTGTGATCTGACAGCAGGGTACTGACAGGTAGCCTTAATTGAGGAGGGCAAGGGGAGTTTTGCATTCTCCACCCATAGGGTTATTTTCCAGTTCTGAGATGCCCTTTTGAATAATGAATTTCCATGCCACCTTCCAGAGGTTGGTCAACAGAGTCCTTACTAGGCTAGAGGATTTCAGCACTGCCTACCTTGATGACACTGATGTAGTCACCTCCAGCTGTGAGGACCTCCTGAACTTTAGGCCCTGCAGAAGGTAGGCCTGATTATAAAGGCCAGTAAATGCCAGATAGGGCAGGTGTTTGTTGTCTATTTGGGCCACCAAGCCAGTATAGGCAAGGTGCATCCCCTGCAGCCCAAAATCCAGGGGACCCTCTGAAGACCAAGGCAGAGGAGAGAGCATTCCTAGGCCTCACTCGATTCTACAAACACATTTTCAAGGGATATGGCATCAATGTTGACTACATGACTGAGTTGATGTCTATGCAGCTGTCAAAGAAGGTGATCTGGACAGAGGTGTACTAGATGTGTGCGAGAAAGCTAATACCCATTAAAGGAAGCCATGTTAACAGCATCAGTGCTCAAGGCCCCTGACTTCACCAAGGAATTGATTGTCTAGACAGATGTTTCAGAGCATGGTATGGGGGCTTTGCTCTCACAACTGAATGGACCAACTTGCAGATTTCATCAGTGGGAGGCTACTTTCCAGGAAACTAGGTGAAGTGCAATAGTGAGGCAAGCCTTTGCAGTGGTCTGGGCACTGAAAACATCAAGCCCATACATATTTGGGACTCACTTTTGAGTTCAAATAGACAACAAATTCCACAGTTGACTGATGCAAATAAGAGTTATGAATCCCAAACTGCTGAGGTGGTCCATCTCCCTAGAGGGAATGGAATTTATGGTGGAACAACATCTTGGGACTGACCACTCCAATGCTGATGGTCTTTCCAGTTTTTTTCTGCCTTAGCGATGAGAACTTCCATGAACTGGGTAGTTCTCCCTGCATTCTGATTGGGGAGGGACACCTTAAGACACTTGTGTGGGAGTCCGATTGGGTTATGAGATGAGTAGGAGCCCCACTCAAAAAATAAACACAATCCTTAGCAGGGTGAACTACAAGCAGTCACTAAATTGGGCACCAAAAGGACACAAAATCTCTCACTTGGCGCATGGGTACTATGACCATTAATATGGCATCAAAATATCGGCCCTCATTACAACATTGGCGGTAAAAGCCGCTTACCGCTGTACAGACGACCGCCAACACACCGCCACGGCCATGGAATTCCGCTACAGCTATTATGACCCACTGCTCAGAAACCGCCAAAATCTAGATACCCACACAAGTCTGCCAAACCAAAGGTCAGTGATGAACTGGCGATAACAAAACCTCCACCGTCACTCCAACAGGAATACGCCCACAATCACAACCCACAAATCTACACAGCGGTCTTTCAACCGCGGTAATCCATTGGCGGTACACACCGCTGCGCTCAAAATACACACACTCTTACAAAACACAACCACATTGGACAATTCAAAATACACACACCTGATACACATAAACACACCACTCCCACACACCCAATAAAATATATATCACACACCCACATTGCCCACAAACCCTTACTACCCAAAAATCTGAAGAAGACCAGAGAGACAGCAAAGCAAAGACAACACCAGCAGACAGAGACACACAACACCATCACACAAACACATCCACGCCCAAAGCACCACACACCCCTAAACATCACCCCACACATGACAACACACACCACCTCACACATCACCCACACCACCCCATGGCACCGCAAAGACACCCCAGGTTTTCTGAGGAGGAGGTCAGGGTGATGGTAGAGGAAATCATCCGGGTAGAGCCACAGCTATTCGGATCACAGGTGCAGCACACCACCGTAGCTAGGAAGATGGAGCTATGGCGCAGTATCGTGGACAGGGTCAACGCAGTGGGACAGCACCCAAGAACACGGGATGACATCAGGAAGAGGTGGAACGACCTACGGGGGAAGGTGCGTTCCGTGGTTTCAAGACACCACATTGCGGTTCAGAGGACTGCCGGCGGACCCCCACCTCCTCCCCCACAACTAACAACATGGGAGGAGCAAGTCTTGGCTATACTGAATCCTGAGGGCCTCGCAGGAGTAGCTGGAGAAATGGAGTCTGGTAAGTCGAATCTTTCACTACTTCATCCCCCACCCTACCTGCATGCTATCACATAACCCCACCCTTGCACTCACCCCCATCACTCCAACTCCACACATATGTCCCACTATCACAAACCACACATCCCAACACCAAGCCCTGCATGCAAAAACAAAACATGGACACCCATCACCAATGCATGTCCACTACACATACCCATACAGACCCCTAAACAATTATCACACAAGGTCCAACACAGGAATGGAAGCACTGGGGTACAGGGTCACTGTCAGAGTCACCAGATCCTCGGGGTCTGTGCACGTTCCCAACACTTCCACCACAAGACAGCTCCAATACTCTGATTAGATTTATCACAGAGTCTAAGAGAGTCCAAGTGGGGAAAAGGGTATTAGGACGGGAACAGCTGGGAAGGAGACCTGTAGGAAGCAAAAGGTTAAAACACAACATCAAAATTATATCTCATGAAATCAGTACCATGCTACAACTCTAAGCTTCGTCTTTTCCGAAAAAACATGAACAACCCTAAAATAGTCCTAAAACTGACTAGGCTTTAGATGACCGAATGCCTGAGGAGGAAACAGGAAAAGTTAAATAGGACTTTCAGATTTGAGTACTTTCTTTAGCATGAAAATCAGGAAACACTGTGAGCAATTTCTAAACAACCATATGAATCTCCTTTTAAGAATATATATCAGGAACACACAGCATTACATCTAGAACTCTGGTATTGTTGTGTTCATCTCAGAAAAAAACATTGGGAAGTGAATTGCGCACATTGCAGATTTTTATATGAGTATTAAACACCATAAAGGATTGTGCACCATGAAATCACACAACGTAGGTTCAAGGAATAAATCATGCAACGTGTCAACTTGAAATGCTACCAAGAAAATGTCTTAGAATAGTAGTGCACAGTAATTTACATTATTTATCCACGAGGAAAGAATTGTGCGTCTTACCGATTCAAATGCCACCATACAAATGCCAAGAAATGGTAGCGCACAATGAACAACATGAAAAGCACGCAGGGAAAGAAATGCGCGTCTTGTCGATTCAAATGCCACCATGCAAATGCCAAGAAATGGTAGCGCACAATGAATAACATGAAAAAACACTCAAGGAAAGAATCGCGCGTGTTACCGATTTGAATGCCACCATGTAAATGCCAGAAAATGGTAGCACACAATGAACAGCATGAATTACACACGAGAAGTGAATCGCGCGTTTCGCCGATTCGAATGCCACCATGTAAATGTCAAGAAAAGGTAGCGCGCAATGAACAACAAAGTTAAATGCTCATGAAACGAGTTGCACATCTTGCCAACTCGTAAAACATCATGTAAATGTCAAGAAATATCAGCGTGCAATGAACAACAATGTAATAACGAAGTCAAATCTTTATGGAATAAATTGCGCGTCCTCCCTATTTGCAAACCACCATACAAATGTCAAAAAATGGCAGCACACAAGTAATCTGTTATTCATTTAAGAATTAAAATCAAGAATATGAAAATTCTCAATTACGGTGTTGGGAAATGTCCAAACACCGTCTTACCGCCTGGAAACAGTGATCACCAATCAGAGATGAGTGCAGAAGACTGGAAAATCCAAATAGGCAGCCGGGACAGGAGCTCAGGAAGAAGCTGCTGCTCTGCACCGGGACCTCTGAATAGTGAGCACTGGAAGTTGGGCTGACTCTCTTTTATAGAGTCTTGGCCCAGCCTAGAACCACGCCCAGGCATGTTGCAGGGAAAGTCTCTAGAAGGCCCTGGAAAGGGACCACACCCTAACACACTCTGAATGTCTGCAGCGATACATTGCAAATGTACAGTATTTATAAGCACCTTAAAAATGAATCTTTTGGATGTAATTCTGCAATGCAAAAGGTTAAACAATAACATATCTGCACAATGCATAAATTACATTATCTTGCGAGTGTTGGGTTTTTGCATTATAGATGCCCGTAGAGCGCTCACTGTCCTGGTGTTGACAGTCACCCACCCATTGCGCACCATGGCACACACATTCTAATCTATGTATTTATGCCCCTGCAGGACCCCTACCCAACGTCACCGGACAGGAAGTTCCAGACATGTCCACTCCACAACCAGAAGAGGCCCACAGTGATGACAGGAGCTCTGTCCAACTGGATCTAGATGACCAGCCCGGCCCATCTGAGACCTCGAGACAGTCAGTTCCCCCCACACAGTCACAGGCCACCACAGAACCTCCCCCCTCAGGAAACACCAGCACAGCACCCACCCAGCGGGCCCATACCTCTGTCCCAAGGACACGTCAAGCAGCAGTGTTTCCACCACTACAGGGAACCCAGGCTAACCCACCAACCCAACAACAGCAGGGACCTGTGGGCAGTGGTAGTGGGCACACGGTTCAGGGGACAGAGACCCAGGAACACAAGGGAACTGGGAGGGCTGCTGTGTGACGGGGGAGGACAGGCCCAGGGAACCCACTCTCCACGAGGCCCTCTTCAACATCATGGGAGCGTACCATCATTCCCAGGAGACAATGGCAACGGTACTGGCCAAGTTTCAGGAGACCCAGCAGCTGCAGGAGGAACAGTATTTGGGGTTCAGGGAGGAACTCAAGTCCATCAATACCACCCTGGGCACCATTGTAGGGGTGCTGAAGGACCTTGTGAACACCAGGAGGGACACTGTGGCACAACAAGGGGCCCCTGACACTAGCCTGGATGATGAACTGCCCACCACCTCCACCGGCGCTAGTGGACGGGAGGCACTGCCACAGGACCACAACACCAGCACCCCACCCCCTGCTGATGGAGAATCACCCTGCAAGCGGTCCCTGAGATCCAGGACAAAGACAGAGAACAATGCCAAGACCCCCACCAGGAAATGAAACCACCCTGATTGTCATCCTTCTGTCCCACTTTGTCACCCTGTCCATCCTTAAACTCCCCTAACTCCACTTCCTATGCCCCTTTGGACAATGCACCTGTGAGACAAATAGACTGGACTCTGCCATGGACATTCCACCACCATCACCCCTGACCATTTTATAATCCCCTCCACTATTTTGCACTTAAATAAACACCCTTGAATCACAAAACAATCTGGGGTCAGTCTGTGCTTTCACAAATGTGTATTAGCTATAACTAAGGAAAATACCAATGTCCATTGTATTGTCAACATACCTATGTCACAAAGCTCTAGTCCATGAGGTAACATAGCAGAGGTCACACAGTGGGACCCACATCTGTGAAATCGAAAGGGAAAGTGACAAATCAGGGTCCATACACTGGGTGAAAGTGACAGACAGATGAGAGGTCGAACAATTTCATCAGATGTAGGAGGCAGTGAGGTCTTCTTACTTGTGTCTCACTGGAAGTATTGATGGATCATGCTGTTTCTGTTGTCTATGTCCTCTTCTTCTGTCTCCTCTTCTTCACTGTCCACAGGCTCCACAGCTGCCACAAGGCCTCCATCTGGACCATCCTCCTGCAGAAAAGGCACCTGTGGTCGCAAAGCCAAGTTGTACAGCATAAAGTAGGCCACGATGATCTGGCACGCCTTCTTTGGTGAGTAGTATAGGGAACCACCTGTCATGTAGAGGTACCTGAACCTGGCCTTCAGGAGGCCAAAGGTCCTCTCTATAACCCTCCTAGTTCACCCATGTGCCTCATTGTAGCGTTCCTCTGCCCTTGTCCTGGGATTCCTCACTGGGGTCAGTAGCCATGACAGGTTGGGGTACTGTTAGACACACACTAACCCTTAGGGACAACCCCAGACAACTATTCACACTGTATAGGGTCCATGTCCTCACCTAATAGCCACACATGGTGCCTCTGGAGTTGCCCCATCACATAAGGGATGCTGCTATTCCTTAGAATGTAAGCGTCATGTACTGAGCCAGGAAACTTGGCGTTCACATGGGAGATGTACTGGTCGGCCAAACACACCATCTGCACATTCATTGAATGGTAACTCTTCCGGTTTCTGTACACCTCTTCACTCCTGCGGTGGGGACCAAGGCCACATGTGTCTCATCAATGGCACCAATGATGTTGGGGATATGTCCCAGGGCATAAAAGTCACCTTTCACTGTAGGCAAATCCTCCACCTGAGGGAAAACGATGTAGCTGAGCATGTGTTTCAACAGGGCAGACAACACGTTGGAGAACATAGGCTGTGAACATAGGCTGGGACATCCCTGATTCAATGGCCACGGTTGTTTGAAAGGAACCACTTGCCAGGAAATGGAGTACTGACAGGACCTGCACTAGAGGGGGGATTCCAGTGGGATGGCGGATAGCTGACATCAGGTCTGGCTCCAACTGGGCACACAGTTCATGGATTGTGGCACGATCAAGTCTGTAGGTGACTATTACATGTTGCTCTTCCATTGTCGACAGGTCCACCAGCGGTCTGTACACCGGAGGATGCCGCCATCTCCTCACCTGCCCCAGTGGGCGTGCTCCATGGATGAGAACAGCGATCAGAGGGTCAGAAAACACTGAGGTACGAAAAAACAACTTTATTGCACACATTTGTCAATCCGCTATGTGCCTGTCTTAGTGTGTCTGCAAGGCCTAGATATGTGTGACACATTTAAAATTAATGAAAAGTGGCCCCCTGAAATGGCGGCTGCCTGACCTGTAATGTGGGACAATGGCATATGAGGTAACTGCGCAGGTGTTGTACACCGGCGCAGTAGGCGGTCGAAGACCGCGGCGCAATCCTGCATTGGTCAACATTGGACCCTATGGGTCCCATGAGCCAATGACGATGTACGCTGGCGGTGACGGTACGCACCGCCGCGGACGTGACCGCCATTTTCACTCTGTTCACTCACTTGATACCTGATCTTCGACAGGAGAGAACCTACACTGCAAGTGCTGCTGTGACCTCAGTCTGCAAGCGACAATGGCTCAAGTGTCTGGGGAAAGGGCCCCTACCTTCACATCGGACACGTTGGACAAACTAGTGGATGGAGTGGTGTGGATGGAAGATGGGGCGGGAATGAGGCATGCATGAAACAACGGTGAGTGGATGTGTGTCAGGGCAAGGGTGGGAACGTGGGCATTTACTCTGACGGTCCGGATGATTATAGTTTTTTCTTTTCCCCTGTACTATTCCTGTAGGTCAGCGCCCACCAGAAGAATGATATTTGGCGTGCCATCGGCAAGGAAGTCCGGACCCTGGGAGTCCACCACAGACGAAGCATCCACTACCGGAAAGGATGGGAGGACATTCACCGCTGGAGCAAGAAGATGGCAGAGGCCCAGCTGGGAATGGCCTCCCAACGTGGGAGGGGTGCCTGTCACACCATGACCCCCTGATGTTCTGGATCCTGGCGGTGGCGTATCCGGAGTTGGATGGGTTCTTGAGGGCATCACAGCAGCCACAAAGGGGTGAGTACAGTCACCTTCATCTGATTCATCGCGCATGGGAGGTGTCTGGGTGGGGGACATGGGCAGTGGGTTCCACTAGGCTAGGGCGAGTTTTCTAGGCAAGGTCCCTTCGTGAGGCAGGCTATGTGGCACCCCACCCCACCAATGTTAAGAGCCATCTACCCCTTGTCAGGTTCCTGTGACTTCCATGTGTACAGTAATCGGGAATAGGCCTTGTACCCCATGGCCCTGTGATTAATTAGGGAACTCTAAGTGCATGGCGTAGTGCAGAGGGTTGCTGTGTCTGTAGTGTCCGCCAACGGTAGCGGTATTGCATGCACTGAACATGTCTTTCTACTTTCTTTCCCCCCCTTTGTGTGGTCTCCCTGTTCTTGTGTGCATTAGCATCATCAGGCGGAGGAGCAGTGCCACCGGAGCAGGAGGGAGCTGCATCCCACATGGCCCTGGAGGGCAAGACTACGGACTCCGAATTCACCAGTGGGACAGAGGGTGAGGGGAGCTCCATAGCGGGGACAGGAGCTGAGACCAGCGACACTGACTCCTCCTCTGATGGGAGCTCCCTTGCGGTGGAGGGCCCCTTTGTGCCCACCGCATCTACAGGTACAGCCGCCACCCCCCCTACCAGCATCGCCCTCCCAGCAGCCCCTCAGCGTGTGCCCCGTGGCCGCTCACCCAGGAGGGTGGGCATCTCCTTTGCCCCAGGCACCTCAGCCCCTGCCCCTGTCAGCCCTGCTGCTCTCAGTGAGGAGCCCATTGACCTCCTCAGATCCCTCACTGTTTGGCAGTCTACCATTCTGAATGCCATCCAGGGTGTAGAGAGGCAGTTGCAACAGACAAATGCATACCTGGAGGGCACTCATTCTGCTCAGGCAGCCCAACAGCGAGCTTTTCAGACTCTGGCCTCAGCACTGATGGCAGCCATTGTCCCTGTGTCCAGCCTCCCCCTCCAACTTCCTCCACCCAGACACAATCCCCAGTACCTCAGCCTATCCCAAACACACTATCAGACCAGCATGCACACACCTCAACACACAAGGGTAGCTCTGGCAAACATAAGCACCACACATCCCACAGGCACTCACACAAGCATCATACCCATGCAGACATACCAACAGCCACTGCCTCCACTGTGTCCCCCTCCTCCACGTCTCCCTCCTCCCTCCCTGTCACGTCTCCACTCACACCTGCATGCACTACATCTTCAGCCACAACGTCAATCACCAGCACGCCCATCACCACACACCGCTCATGTGCACTCACCACCCCCACTACCATTCACACATCCCCTGTGTCCTCTCTCAGTGTGCCTGTGAGCCCACCTCCCAAACTACACAAACGCAGTCACACACCCACCCAACAGCAATCCACCTCACGACAGCCTCCAGCTCATGCACCTCCACCCAAAGTCAGCAAACGAACACCTCCTACAACCACTACCTCTTCCTCCACTCCCAAACCCCTTCCATCTACCCGTCCCAGTGTGTCTAAAAAACTTTTCCTGTCAAATCTTGACCTCTTCTCTACACTTCTCCCACCCCTTTAGTCCACTAGGGCCGGCCTTTCCAGGTCCCAACCCAGCACCTCAGCCACCACATCACCGGGAACAGTTGTGTCAGCAGTAACCAGCTTCTGGAGTGCGCTAAGCAGCAGGGCAGCCAGTGTCCCAAGGAGCCAGGCCAAGGACATCCCCCCACCTCAAAATCAAAAGAAGTTGGCCACAGCCCGGAGGGAGAAGGCCAAAACACCTGCCACCAAGGGCTCTGCCAGGACAACAGTTGTGAGTGGCAAGACAGCTATGCCACCATCCAAGGTGGGGAAGGGCCAGAGAAAGAAAGGAAAGTCACCGCCAACCTGCACGGCGGACAAGACCGCCACGGGCAACGCCACATGCACCGCTGCCATGGGTACCGCTGCCCAGGACACCACCCCCAGCAGCACGCTCAGTGAGCCCCCCACCAACACTGCCGCCCAGGACACCGCCGCCACCAGCACGCTCAGTGAGCACCCCACCAGCACCGCCGCTCAGGACACCATTACCCAGGGCACCGCTGCCAGCAGCACGCTCAGTGAACCCCCCACCAGCACCGCTGCCCAGGACACCGCCACCAGCAGTGCGCTCAGTGAGCCCCCCACCAGCACCGCCACCCAGGACACCGCTGCGCAGGACACCGCCTCCAGCAGCACGCTCAGTGAGCTCCCCACCAGCACCGTCGCCCAATGAGCGTCGCAAGCACCACCACTACTGAGGCCGCCGCCAGCACTGCCAGCGGTCATGCCACATCCTGTGCCAGTGGCACCATCGCAGACATGGCTGCCATCCCCAGTGGTCAGTCGTACGAGGCTGGTGGTCAGTTCCAGGGGCCTGGACAGCTTCCATGTTGGCCCACCGTCAGTGGAGTGTCAGACCCACTACCTCAGTCCTTGTCAGGATGAAGCACTCTGGGCACAAAGCCCCCTCCAGAATCAGTGGAGAAAGGCATCCACTACCTCAGTCTTTGGCAGCATGAAGCACTCTGGGCACAAAGCCCCCTCCAGAACCAGTGGATAATCACATCCACTACCTCTGTCCTTGGCGGGATGAAGCACTCTGGGTACAAAGCCCCCTCCAGAACCAGTGGAGAATCACATCCACTACCTCTGTCCTTGGCAGGATGAAGCACTCTGGGTACAAAGCACCCTCCAGAACCAGTGGAGACTGTTATCCACTTGAGAGACTGTGGCTTTGCACTCCCCAGGATAAAGCAGTGGGCAAACCACCCACTCAAAAGACTTGAGAGACTGTTGCTTTGCACTCCCCAGGATAAAGCAGTGGGCAAACCACCCACTGAAAAGACTTGAGAGACTGTGGCTTTGCACTTCCCAGGATAAAGCAGTGGGAAAACCACCCACTGGAGAGACTTGAGAGACTGTGGCTTTGCACTCCCCAGGATACATCAATGGGCATGGAGCCCCCTCGTGGAGCTGGCATTCTGCACTCATCCGGCTGAGGTGCCCCCCTTCCCTTCCCCCTGAGTTGCCTGTTTTATTTCAATCTGATGCTCCTGCAGTGTTCTCTCCGTTTGGATCGGGTATTGAGTGTGGGCCTCGCCCATGCATTTTGGGCCCAGTGGTCCACAGACTATGTAGGTGCAGTACATGGACTTGAATTCTTGTTGTACATATTTGTTAATAGTGTATGTTTATTTTTGAGTAATGGATTTTTCCAGATTACAATCGTTCAAATCATTTCCTTTTGTCATTGCATTCTTAGGGGGTGTGGGGGGTGTAAATGTAATGTAATGTTTCAGCTTACACTGGTGTGTGTGTTGTAGTGGGTGAGGATGGGGGTGGGGGTGTTGCGTGTTGCGTGTGTGTGTCACTCTCTTTTCCCTCCCCCCTCCCCTGTGTCGTAGGTGCAGTACTCACTGTGGTCGTCGCCGCCGTCGGTCTTGCTCCTGGTAGAGGAGCAGGAAGACAATGGCAGGTAGAATTTGGAGATCGGGCTCCATGGCGTCCTGGTTCCTCGTGGGGTGTGTACTGGTTAGAGTTTTCCCTTCCAAGTCCTGTTTCCGCCATATTTTTGTTTGCGTTGAATCTGCCCCGGAAAAGGTGTCGGATTGGCCTCTCATAATGGTGTGGGCGGTACATTGTCTTCCGCCTGTCTGTGGCCGGTGACCACCATGCTGTTTGTTTGTACCGCTGTGGCGGTCGGAGTGTGAAAGTGGCTGTCTATCTTGGTGGTTTCCACCATGGTCGTGATTCCATTTTATTTACTGTCGGCCTGTTGGCGGTCTTACCGCCGCTTTACCACCAACCGCCAGGGTTGTAATGAGGGCCATACTTATTTGCGGGTCTGATTTACAGATACCTTTAAATCCTCAGCTCACCTTGGCTCCCTAAAAAAGAAAGCTGTGGCCATTACATCCGGTCTTGCCTCCCTCAATAAGTAATTAAAAAGCCTCTCTGCCGCTTCAATACTAAAAGTCATAAAGGCTTCCCTTCTTCAGCTCTACAATATGGGCACTCAGCTTTGCTGGTGCCTGTGCTCTCCACTTGGAGATTGCCCAGTCCTCTGGTTGTAAGAAAATATTCCAATTGCCCAAGAATTATAATTCTATCTGTATTTAACCACTGGTTCCATCTTGACCACTGACTCCATTTTGCGTTTAGCTTAGCTTCAAATGCCGTCACATTGGTGGTGCAGGTATTTTTCTGCGCTCAGCTTGCTAACATGTTTTTGCTTTTTCCCACTAGGAAAGTGAACATAACATCGGGAGGAATGTAAATAAGGATGTACCAGGCTGAGAATGTTTATGGTAGAGCAGGGTACAGGATGGTCTTGGAAATACATTGTGAGAGCTGGCCAGTCTTGATTGTGAAAATCAAGCACAGCCAGTGCTTGATTTTCTCAACTTACTCAAAGGGAGGGGTTTTCTAGAACCTTCCTCTTAAGTTTGTTTCAATATATAAGATGAGGAAGCTTGACAACTGAGAGAAAAAGGAACTCTTCTCCAGGAATGGATGCATTGCCAAGAAAATAATCCCATTAGGGTGGTTCTCTTTTCTCTTTCAGTTGTCAGGGTTCCACAACCTGAAGTTGGGATACAAGGGATGATGTCGGAGTCAAGCCCCACGGTGATGCATTTTTAATTCTTATTTCCATCTTTGCAGTGTGCATGCATGAATATGTAGTCACTATAAGTATATTATATTAATTGTTGTTGTTTTGCATTTTCTTCGATCATTATTATTCTACTGCTGTGATTATTTTAAGAGATGCACATGTGTTGCTCACGTTATAATCTTCCTGCAACTTGGGAAGTGGCTTAATAAATTCATTATTCAGACTCAGCCTGATTATGATCTTGGCAGATGAGATACTCCGTCACAAACGTAATGGACATTTCACCTGCCGACTTAGAAGTCCCATAAGATATAATGTAACTTGTAATAGACCGGGTGGGATATCTGTCATGTTTGTGACAGAGTATCCCATCTGCCAAGGTCATAAACAGGCCCTAACAGTGCTGCATTCCTTTCACTTTGGTCCCACTCAGTCTGAAGTAAAGCAAAACAAATATCTTTGCAGATCATTCAAATCCACCTGGAATTTGGCCTGGTAAATCAAGAGTTAATTTGTGAGTCGGACAACTTGAAATATTGCCTGCGGATGAACTTGCTCAAGGCCTGTCTGAGAGACGCATTTGAGATCCCAGGGAACCCATGGTATCAGCAATTACAGAGGGCAAGTGCATCAATTCAAATTGAAGTTTCAGTGCTAACATTGAGCTCTATTCTCTTTCTGACCTGGAAAAAGGTAATTAATAGGCAGCTGGGACTTATTTCTTATCAGCAAGACATTGCCTTCTTAAAGACCACAGACATCATACCCCTTCACCCGAACACCTCATACTTGACTGGGATACCCCAGCCCTACCACTCTGAGGTGATCAACAATTGGGTGTGTAAAGACATCATTTACATGCAACTGCTTGGCTTAGCAATGGCAGACTTTAACTTGACATGGGTAAATCCAAGCAAAGAGGTGCATGTAGACTGTGTAACATTAAATGAGAATCATGACTGCACCTTTGGTGCTGCTGTCCTTCCTTGATGCTGTCAGAAAGTCTTTATTGACACCAACTCTCCTGACAAAGAGGGCTCGCACTTGGCAGGAGGCCTCTTTGATACGTTTTCTCAAAATGATGTAAGAACTTTATCAAGGTGTGCTAAATATGTCCATGAACTCAGAGCCCACCTTTGACTCCGTACTAAGGACGCAAAATCTAGTAACTATACCTAAAAACTTATAACTGATTATTATATTCAGAAATACAGAAATGCTTAGGTTTCAGGGTTTATGAGTGACTTACTGCACCCAGCACTTTTAGATACCAGTCAGGCCAAACTTAGTAGTCTGTAGACTTGCACTCTAATTACAGAGCTTTTGGCTTTTATCTTGTTACTCTAAGTTTCCAGCACTTTAAATGATTTTATCAAACTAATTTAATGCCTGGATGAATGTGGTGCCTATTGTGGTTTTAGAAATAATTGTGTTCAGCAGTTTTGAACAAGCATTATTTATAATAATTTCTACAAAGTTTGTTATGGTTTTTATTAACTAAACAATAAACTTGACATTGACATTGACAGTTACTAAGTTTCCCTATAGTAGCTTGGCACAAAAGCTGCCAGGCTTAAATCAAAGCCAATGTGTAAACTATTTATGAGCACGCAAACAGTAATAAAGAAGCAAGAAAACTAAGAAATACCTCAAAGCAATTTAGATGATGAGTACCTTTTAATAAATAAAATGTTGCAAAAATGATCTAAATCCAATCAGTAGAAAAGGAGATACACATTTTTAAGGTTTTTAGTTAAAACATAGCCCCAAAAAGCACAAAGCACCAACTGTGGGCATTTGGTCTCCCTGGACTAAGACAAAGTCACAGGTCTAAGCAGACACTGACAGAGCACTAGCTAGGCACACAACTGAGTTCAGCCCTCTGGGAATACCTTATGTCCTTGATGCGAGGGGCATTTCTTAGAAAGGGTTTGAATTACTCGATGTTGGATCCAGTAAAATTCTCAGACGGGCTCTGTGAAGCTTAGTGGGACCCTGCATCTCTTCAAACCAAACCTGATGGAACCTTTAGTTAGGCATGAAAGCGTGTTCTCTAATGCCAGCCAGTAGTCCGGGACCTGGGGGCTCCTCATGGGGATCAGGATTCACTCAGCAGAGGCCAACTGCAGGAATCGGGCAGGTCCAGGTTGGCCCAGTTGGTCCTTGTCAGCTGGGCAGTTGAGGGGCAGACCTCTGGAATGTTGATAGGGCCTTGTAGCTCAAACAGGAGGTCAGATGACTGACCCTTGGAGGCACTCTGGATAACCTCAAATCAAGGCAAAAAGGTCCAATCTTCCTCCTTCCGGCAGCAAGGCAGTCTTCCTGGCTCATGGCAGTTCTTCCTCTGATTCTTCCACAGGTCCAGGAGTGTTGCGACTTGGAGTATGAGAATGCCTCCTTTTTTCCCCAGTGTCAGCCTTTGTGTGGGGAGCAAACCATACCCCCTCCCACATTAGTTCTGTCAATTTCCCCTGTCCTTCATAGGTTTTGCCCCTAACTGTCTACTTGGGCCAAAGCAGGGAGAGGCCTGGTGTCAGGTTCATTTGTGTGTGCTGCAGGCCTTTTGAAATGTAATCAGATCGGGGTGTACATCCTCTCATGATGGCCCATCATGTTCACATGTAGGTCCCTTTGTCCCCACATCAAGAAAGAATGAATAACTCATCACAAGAGAGATGGCCACAGTTGTGGGCCCCTGACAGAAATGGTTTTGGCACAGAAATACCAACAATCTAAAAGTGCAACTTAAAATCCAACTTTATCATTAAAGAGTATTTTAAAAAACAATTCAAAATAGTCCAAGAAACAAATCTCTTTCCGCTGCTAATCTGAAGTTAGCACAGTATTGTATAGAATAAGGTACTCAGATTTAGCATATAGGAGAGATTGCCATACAATAGGGAAAAATGACTTTAGGAGTTTTTCCCTACCAGACATGTAAAACTTAAACCTACATGTCTTGATTATAAATGTCATGCACCCTGATTTATGAGATTTTACAACAGCCTTATAGGTGACTTATAAGCATTAAAAAGGAACATTTGGGCCAAGCAAAAGATTTATTTTGCCAGGTCAAAATGGCAGTTAAAAACTGCACTGCAACTGCAGTGGCAGACCTGAGACATGTTTTAAAGTTCTACTTTATTGGGTGCCACAGTGGGTGCTGCATACCCACTAGTAGAATTCAATTCACTGGCCCTGGGTATAGGTAGTACCATTTATACCATGGATTTACAAGTAAATTAAAGGTAACAATTATATGTAGGCCAATTATACTGTTTTAGAGAATATAGCACAAGAAATTTAGCACTGGATACAAATTCAGCATACTGGATCTGTGAAGACAAAAAAGTGGAAGACTACCACCTAAGGGTGCAAGGTCTAGCAGTAACAAAACAGCAATGAAGATAAAGGATAATATTTACCCCATGTCTTTAAATGAAACCATAACTTTCCTTCAAAAATTGTCTAAGAAAATCTGCAGGTTTATTACATGATGAGTGAATATATTATGCAAGTTCAAAGCCCACTGATTACAGCAAAAGGACCATGAGTCTCTGATTTGCAATACATCATTGTGAATGTTGGAAATCCAAGCCAGTCAACATTCTTACATCTGCTGAAAATGCTTTGGACTCCATAGCTCCTCTTCCAAAATGGGCTCCAAAAGAGTTTGCATCGCCGCCTGCAAGGATCATTCTCCATTTCACCTATCTTGCCAAAGTGGGAGACGAAGCAGAATTAAATGATTTTTGGAACGATATTAGCAACTGAGGGGAAGGTGTTCTTAAGAGAACTCAAATCATTGGAGAAACAATTCCATCTCCCATAGGCTTGAATATTATGGTTTTGGAAGGTTAATTATTGAATTACCTTATGGAATATACAAACAAAAGGATATCCCTAAAGCGGTCTATCATTGAAGTGTTCATAACCCGTGGAAATTGCTGACCATTATTGGTATGAAAGAACTTCTGCTGATAGACTAAAGATGCTAGGCATAATGTAGCACAAAGGGGACTTTCCCTCGTGGGGGAGCTGGACAAATGGCGTAATAAAATCGATGAGATTTCCTTGCAACATTTTTTATGGCACTTTTAACACCTGCTCAAGACTAGGTGTTAAAAGGGGGCTTCCATTCTTTAGAATGGAGCTTTATGTACTCTGCAGGAGTGGAGCCAGTATTTTGGCGCTACTCCTGCAGAGTACATCAGTATCGTCATGAGAAATTACGCTATTTCCTCCACCCTGCGCCACAGTGTGCCATATTTTAAACACAGCACAAACATGCTGGAGGAAGGGGGTGCTAAGTGGCGCAGGGAAAGTGTTGCTGCACTCGCTGCAGCGCCACTTTCCATAAGTCTGCCTCTCAGTTTGATGAGAAGGGACTAAAGCTGATTTCTCACGTCTTATTATAAACTCAGGATCCTGATAAAGCTGGTTTGCCATTTTAATCTGAGCTTCCAAACATATTAAACCTTATGTCTAAAATATATTATCTACATATATTATCAGTTGAAGACCCTGTGCCTTGAGAATGGCAACTTGTAGTATTGGAAATTTGATGAAACATCAGGGAGTGGAAGACAGTCCAAAATAATGGGAAATAAACTGGTCTGCCTAATCATACAAAATGAATCAGAGAAACTTCCTACAGGAATGGAAAATTAGACATTATAGAAATGCATCTCTAAGGTCCAATTATACCATTTAGTCCCCTGTAAGAACAAAGTTTCTCAAAGAGACATTAGTTTCATTTGGAAAGGTGGTAGGGACATATTAATTTAATTACCATTTATAGGTGTTTGACTGGATACAACTTTTAGTTTTTTCCCTTAATAGGAAACATTTGCTTCCAAACCTCAAATGGTGAAAAACATGTTCCAACATTACTTTTGGTCTCAATTCCTGTACAATGTTTTTTATGAAAGCTTATACAGACTCTGTAAGCTGGGCTAGATTTGCAATAATGTCCTCAACGGGCTGGGTGAAACCTCTATACAAATGCCATCAATAGTTTAAAAAATCTATGGATCTTTTAATATATTTTGACAGGTGTGTCTGAAAGGGGCTATTCATCCCCCTGCAACCAGCAAAGAAGAAGGAGAGTGGCTTACCTTGGATGACATCTCCTTTCCTTTGTTCACTGGCGAAGGGATTATGACCTCTCCCTTCTACCCGGGAAAATCATGAGTTGGAAGTATTAGGGAAAGAAGGTACTTCTTTAAAATCTGTTGTCAAAGGTAGCATGGCCAGCAGAGTGATTCCTATATTTGCCAGCCATGTGGAAACCCTATCTACCAAAGATATGAACTAAAGGAGAACTGTGCTTTGTCCAGTGACAAAAGACTAGTACATCTATGCCTGTCTCTTTAATGAAATGATCTCCAGAGAGGTGTCATTTTTTATGCTACTGTGGTGTTTAATAGTGTTGCCTTTAGAATCTCTGAACCCATCCTGGCACCAGTAAAGCAGGTATTCATTGAAAGACTGGACACAATATTACAAATCACAAACAATCAGTGTATACTGTGCAGGATCCGTATGTTCCAGTGCCATCACCAGAGCTTTTAGCTCTGCTAATTGTGCTGTGAAATCCACTAGGGCTTGCGTAAATGTGTGGAGTGGACAGAACTTATTGTCCTCCATATAGCCGCTTAGGAGTGCGCAAGAAGCAGAGTATTGGTGCTTTGTGCCAATTGCAGGTTGTGCTGAGCCATTGGTATACATTACTCTGATATTGTTTGATAGGCAATGTGTTTGCTGGAATTGGGTATTCCAGCTTGTATTGCAAAAACTCTTGAGTTTGTAACTTTGGGTCAAAGATGTAGTATACATCAGTGGCTGTCAAAGAGTGGCCAATGGTATCTAACGTGGATGTGATGATTTGGTGTTTGGGACGCTTGCTTTTCCCTCTGGGGCTGGAATTGGAGAAATGACAAGAATGTGTTTGCCCTGGTCTACAGATCTTTCTTTAATGACAGCCATCTGAACAGCAGTGAGAATTTTCTCAGTGGGAGCAAAGCGTTGCTCTGCTACTGAGTACAAATGTGATTTGTAAGCTACCAGGACGGTCTCATCCTAATTAAAACTTACATAAATGAAACCAATGGCCCCAGAAATGACACTGATGACTGAGTGTGTTTTATTGTCCCTCGTGTGTAGGTGTTGTGCTGCAAGCATGTCTGCCTGCAGTTCCGTAAGTATTTGTGTGTGTTCGGCTGTCCAAAATTTGCTTAAAAAGTCAGGACGTATTAAGTCATATAAAGGTTTAATGCGTGAAGTATAATCTGGAATGTAAGTTCAGCCAAAATTTAGAAAACGCAATGGAGATTGGATTTTTTTTTATTGTGTTTGCAGGTTGTAGTTGTGGGCATTTTTCTAAACATAATGGCGCTAGGCTCTTTCCTTCACTTGATAGCTCATATCCCATAAACAGGACGATAAGGAAGGCTATTTTAGTTTTTTTGAAGTTGAATTTGTAGCCAAATTCAGCAAATCCTACAACAATGCGGGCAACCCGTCTTAAATGTTGTAGCAATTTATCATCCATAAGATAAATATCATCTACATAGGCCAACGCTTCAGGGTCAATGTCGTGCAAAATTGCGGTCACACAAGTTGCGACCAGTCCTGGGCTGTTCTTGTACCCCTCAGGTAAACAACATAATTTTTTCTGGGAGCCTAGTGCACTGAAACATGTTAAGTCTCTACTCTCAAGGGGAGAGAAATAATGTTTAACAACATCTTCTCCATATGGGCAGGTACTGACAAATTCAGGTGGCCAATCTTGTTTGGTCAACAAATCATCATATATATTTACTGTGCGATACCAAAAGATTGTGTCTATTATGCGTTCAATGTCTCCTTCTAACTGTAGCATTACTTTATACACCCTATCATTCATGAAGACACGCATTTCTGCAGTTTCTAGTTGTAGAAAGTCATCAGTTGCTTTCACCTCCAGATGCTCTAGAAGACTCCGGCGAACTATTGTGACCTGTGCCGCGCTGTCTAGCAGTGCTAGTGCCCACTTCCTGTTCTTCAAGAGGACCCTCTTCTTGAGTGGCATGTCGTACTGCGACTGCTGCCACCTTTTTCTTTTTAAATTGGGGTTTCTGTAGGGGAGGTTTCTCTTCCTTTTGAATCGAAACCACAGATGTGCGTTGTGATTCCTGTCTCGGTTTCACATACTCTATTCATCGCTCTGATCGCCCACCTCTCTCACTGCATTTTTCCGATGAGTCCTGAACGGAACGAGATTGGCGTGTATCGGTATATTGATATCTATCAGTCGTTTTTATATTATCTCTATTTCTGAGATTATACCTATTCTGTGGGGGCTCCTTACACAGAGATTCTCCCCTTTCTTTTTTAGGTGTCTGTTGTTTTTTATCCCAGCTTTTCTTATTACCATCAGGAGCTTGCTTGGAAGAATCTTTATTAGATTTGCCCTGAAATTGGGGTTTAGTTGGTCTGGCCCCTAGACTATCTCAACCAATGCTAGAATAGGTCACTGCAATAAACTTGGGCAGCTCGCGTTCCTGATCCTGTTGAGGAACATCACGGAGCCACATGTGCACTGCTAGTGCGACTGCTTCCCTTTTAAGATTACTTACAATAATTGAAGATACCGTGGCAAAATTGCCCATTAATTGCATCCCCAAGTCCAGGGCCGGGCAGCCCCGTATTCATCCTGAATTTGCTTCAAATACCGTGCCCAAGGTATTATGGTTATTTACTGTAGGGACCATCCCAAACGGCAAGCACATCATTCAAATTCTATGTTTATCCTGAGGTCCCATATGGAGAAATACTGCTTCCAGCGCATTTATTTTTTGTGCTAACCAAAACAGAGTTTCCTCTCGTTTGGTGGGTGCTTTACCCATAGTCTAATATACAGTTGCATGGTTTATACCTGCCGTCACTGCATGTGGTTGTGCTGACTGGAGCAGCACGTGCTGGGTTTGTATTTAATGTTTGCATCACAAACTGTACTAGTCGTTTATACATCACTGTTAGTTCAATATATAAATGACAAACCTCATCTACTGCTAACGTCGCTACTGCAGGGTGAGGTGTAAAGGTGCACAATAAAGCCCAGGTAGGACCATCGTTACTTAGAGGACCTAACCTTACTGGTAAAATTGTGTGGGGTAGGGCGCCATCAAGCCAATTATTATGTTCTTGATAAGATAAAGGTATTTCTAAATATGCATATGCCCTGTATTGAAATGTGTTTGTGTTCCTAGCAACTGCTGGAAATGTGACCCAAGAATAGAAACGTTCTGTTCTATAAGCTGCATGGGCGTCCACCACAAATGTGACTGGACCCCCCTGGGCCATTAGGCCATTTGCTAATAAATGTGTAGTCAGTAATTGTCTTATATTGACTGCTATTGCTACCTGTTGCGGATTCGCCGTTTTAGATACTAAATTTGTTCAGAAAAGGGGCACCAAATTGGGTTTTTCCTTTTAGTGTTCAAGCTTGAACAACCTCTTAGCATCAGATAGGATTTCCTACGTAGGTGAGGAGGAAGTCCTCAATACCACGAAGTCTCCATAAATAGTACTGAGATATCGTTGTATATAGTGAGACAGAGATACTCAGGAGGACCCGAAAATTAGAGCCTGACCAAATGTTGGTGGCACCATGTCACGTAGGCTCTCATCATTCTAATCAGACTACTGGATTTTGAGCGGCAGAATCTACTGCAGTGTGGGAGACTAAGTCTAACCCACTGCAGGTGACACCTGTCGCTCCAATCTGGATTTTGCTCCGGCTAACTAGCAGTGTCTCATCTCTACTCGAGGGCAGGGATGACAGGGCAGCAGAGCGCATGACATAATTGGTTTCTCAGAGAAGCCGTGGTCACTCAGGTCTCATCCATTTCTCTCAGTTACATCAGTCTCATATATACAATGACAAACAGAGGCAGCATATGTTTCAATAATGATTTTAATGAAGCAACTGCATCTTAGATAGCAAAGCGTGAGCTGTAATAACCAGGATGACACAGCATGACAATATTAAAATTGTGGGAAGGAGAGTGAAGCACAAGAATAACGTTACCATAATGTCACTACAGTCAGTAGACTGATTCCTACCTAGGCTATGATAGAGCACAGTGTGTTAAGCTCTAATTCTGCCCTCCAGGTTCCCCTGGGAAGACATCATCCCCCATACCTGAGCAAAGGCCTGAAGTCTGCAAAACAGCTGTAGCAAAGCATTCTGCAATTAGCATGCAGTTGTGGTTGTCTGGCTGGAATCTCCCTCTAACATGTAAGGGAAAGGGAAGTGTTTTTACAATGAAACAGCTGATGTTCTGAGAAAATGTCCCTACGTAAGAATGTGTGTTTTCTACGAATGTCAGAGACTAAACTTATACCACGTTCACCGGCAATGTACTTTGCTATAGCCTTGGAAGAAGCATAGAGTGAGCAAGAATGTCTTGACCATAAAAGTGGCTATTGTAATAATAACAAAATAAAGCCAAATAAAATATGTCTAGGTTAGAGTGCACAGCGGCTTTGCCTAGTGTGTTAAAATAACGTGCATGGAGCTATAGTTTAAATGGCTACACAACAGTTCCATTGCAGAAAGGGCTTCATAACTGGCACATTGAAATCTACAAGATTTCACAGCACCATACTGTGCCATCACAGCTTCATTTTCAGGCATTAAAGTGATGGTATGCTGCTTCTAATGAGAACCCCCTTAGTATTGCCTGGCTAGTGTCAAAATGTTGCTGCTAGTCCAGTTTAGGGCCACAACTGTGTCAGAACGTCTGACACAACTGTGGACCTGTGTGCCATGGAACATTGCACTGTAAATACAGCGCTCCCATGGCATAATTGGGGGCACAGGGCAGCACAAGAAAACTGGTCCATTGATCACAATGCACCAGCTTCTTGTAAATGAGGATATTTGTGCTGATGTCCTAAATTCAGAACCAGCCAGTTCAACTTGGGGGTTCACTTGCATTAGTAAAACCTTTTTCTCTCTCTAAGAAGATTAAGTATTCACCATAAAGCAAAAGTTCATTGAAACGAATTCATAGAACTCAGTATGTATTCCGTCCCATTTACTTAGATTGTTCAGCCAGAAATATTATCCTGGCAAGGGGAACAACATTGCCCAGAGGTGTATCCTGGCAAAAAGGCCAAGCCCCATCAATATCTTTCCTTAAATAAGTATCTTCATTTGTCAAATAAGTTATCAATTGCTGATCAAGAACTAGAGTAATTGTAACACTATCAGTTGTGGTGGGTCCTGTCATTCAGCTTTCAATTTAGATCTGGTTGGTTTGTCTATAGCCATGTGGGAAGGAGTGACCCATTCTGAGGAGTTAGGGTGCTGGATTAGTGAATGGATGAGTATAGCATGCCCACTTGACTCTACAATTTACTTTGTAACCTTTAGTCACTATTGTATTTATGAGAATCTGTACTGATAATTTCTACAACTTAGATAAATCAGCCCAATAATTGTCAACAATTACCATTAGTTTCATCAACGATTAATGCATCAATATTATAAGCACCTATTCCACCATCCTATGGTGGGATGATTCTCATCCTTGTTCTCAGCCTCTTATCTCAAGGTTCATGAGTGAAAATCATCAAGCAGTTGGTGTGTGTCAATCACTAACCTAAAATTATTAGAAATAGTTTAAATTCTAAGCTTTACCCACAGAAGAACTAGTATCAGAATCTACACACTGTAAGGATGTAGACATCACCTTCTGAAGAGACTAGGGGCCAGATGTAGGAAGCCAAAAAATTGCGAGTCGGAAATTGCGAGTCGTTGCGACTCGCAATTTCCGACTCGCAAAATGGTATCCAACAAGAAGAAGCGACTTCATTTTGCGACTCGCAAATGAAGTCGCACCGCAGATTGCGAGTCCGCTGTTAGCGAGGTCGCTTTTTGCGACCTCGCTAAAAACAGACTCGCAAATTGCGAGTGGGTGTCGCAAATTGCGACTGTGCCGCAAATTGCATGCAGGTGCAGCAAAACAGTCTTAAAAACACTTCCTGGCTCTTGATGATGACATAACAGCCAGGAAGTTATCAAATACACCTGGGAGGAGGGAGGACCACACCCTTTTCTAACTGCTGAGCAACCACCTGGAGGAACAGCAGCAAGAATGGAAGACTCAGGCAGTGCAGGCAGGAAGAGAAAACTGAAGTTCTCTGAAAAGGAACTTGAGGTGCTGACAGAGGAATGCTGCCATCACCATGACCAGCTGTTTGGAAGGGCTGCCCTGAGTGTTCCAGACACGTAAATGAGGAGAATCTGGCAAGACATCCAGGAGAGGGTCAATGTCATAGGGGTGAGCCACAGGAGTATAGAAGAAATAAAAAAGCGGTGGTATGACCAGCGCTCCAGGACAAAGGAGAGGGTGGCACAGCGCCTCAGGGAGATGAGGGGCACAGGAGGAAGCCCATCCACCGTCCCACCACCCACACCCATGGAGGAACTGGTAGAACAGACCCTTGAGCCTGAGGCAGTGTCAGGAATGGGAGTACTGGACACGTCAGCGCCAGGGACATCAAAAACTGAGTACCATGAAACATGCATGTACACCCATAAGTGCTATACCCCCACCCACCCAGTACACAGCAGCATGCACAACCAAACTAGCTCCATTCCAGACTTGCAACCACCAGAATGGTGCATTATGGGCAATGTAGTACAGTAGTCAGCTTATAGGCAACTGTTTATTAGGAGGCATACAACAGATGTTAGATACTGACAGTGTGTTCCCTGTGTCCCACAGGTCTCCCACAAGACACCCCCACCAGCAAAACCGTCCAGGGTGCAGAAAGCAGCCAACAGGCAGCACAGGAGTCTGAAGCAGCCACTACAAGGCCCAGCACCACACCACCACAGTTCCCTCCAGCTGAACCAATGGACATAGTGGAAATAGACACAGCACCTGGTCCCAGCCACAGTGTCAGACAGCAGGACCCTGAAGCACCACCGCATCGCAGACGCAGACTCCATGTCCAAGCAGTGTCCCAGGAGGATGGAGGTGACTCATCCATGTCAGCAGCTGAGGCAGCCCTCATATCTGGTCAGCGCCTGCAAACAAGGCAGATGAGAATCATTTCTGGGGCAATGTAATGGATGGAGCATAATTTCACCAATGGGCTGGCACAAGTGAACACACAGTTCACACATTTGAACGGTAATGTCAGTGACCTTGCTCTCTCCATACGGCAACTGGTAACAGAACTAGTGCCCGAGAGACAGAGTGCAAGGCGCCGCAAGCGGCAACTGGTACACAGATTGGACTGCATGGCTTCATCCATCGCCCGTCTCGCAGTCAACACCACAGGGCTGTGACACCGTACTGTGAGTTTGCAGGTGGACTTGGGCCACTTTGCAGGGGATGTGGCTCGGGGACTGGGTCGCATTAGCCACGCCGCTGTGGACATGCTGGAGGCTAGACAGGTGGCTAGGGGCACGGCAGAGACACCTCAGGATAGTGAGGAGGAGTCCACCGTCAGCAGCGCATCTGCCACAGACACACGTGTCTTGAGGAGTGGCAGTGGACGTCTGGGGTCTGCTGACACACGGAGCACTAGCCACGCTGGGCGTCCCAGGCGGAGGTGTTAGGCCCATGCACTGCAGGACACATGAGGCACATGAAGTGAATGTGTCCTCATTGCAGGTGGACATTTACAGCCCCTTAACAAAAGTTCAGTTCTTCACTTATTAGGTTCACATAATAAAACTTATTGTTTGTTCCACTTCACAACTGGGCTCTTTGTGTGTGACATTAGTGTGTGTGGTGACAGTTACCATGTATCTTCCAAAGTATTGGTTTGCAATGTGGTCCCGTCTCTATCTGCCTTGATTTGCAATGCTTCTATCCCCAGGATGGCGATGTGGTAGCTCTTGCTCTTCATCCTCCAAATCTGGGTCTTCAGGGGTGAGATGTAGCCCACGTCTGGTGGCAATGTTGTGGAGTATAGCGCATGTGCCAACTATCTTGAATGCAGTTATTGGGGCATACTGGAGCGCACCTCCACTTCTGTGGAGGCATCGGAATCTTGCCTTTAACAGTCCAGAGGTCCTCTCTATGACATTTCTGGTCCTCCTATGTGCACTGTTATATCGCCTCTCATTCTCATTGCTGGGTTTTAGGTACGGGGTAAGTATCCATGGTCGTAGCGCATATGCACTGTCACCTGTTTGGCAAAAATTAACAATGTTAGCAGGGCATGGATGGTTTCTACAGTGACCTGTGTGTATGTCTTCAGGGTGTCTGCAGCAATACCTAATAGATATCCTTCTCCAAACTCCCCACGTTCTAGGCGTTGGTGTATCCCACTGTGCCTGATAATGTACGAGTCATGTGTACTCCCTGGAAATTTGGCTACCATGTCAGTGATGACATAATGGGCGTCACATACCACCTGGATGTTCAGTGAGTAGGTACACTTCCGGTTGCGGAACAGATATTCCAGATTTGCAGGAGGGCATATTTGTATATGTGTCCCGTCTACACACCCTATCACATGAGGGAAGTTGGCAATTCTGTAGAATTCCAACTTGGTGCTGTTGATTTCTACCTCATTCCTGGGTAGGTATATGTATCTGGACATGTGTGTGAGTATGGCATCTAAGAAACATCTGAAGAACCGTGAGAGTGCACTTTGGGATACCCCACCTGCCACAGCAATGACCCCCTGATAGCTACCCGAGGCCAAGAGGTGCAGTGAGCATAGCACTTGCACATGTGTGGGGATGGCGCTGCCGCGCACAGTCTTGCGTTGAAGCTGCGGATTGAGTAGATCTATTAATTCTAATATTGGTGCACTGCTGAGTCTGTATTTATCATATATCTCCTCCTCAGTTTGTTGGAAAAATGTCTGCCTGGTTCTGTATATCCTCTCCTGTCTCTGGCTCCTCCTCCTCCTCTGCTGTGTGGCGTGGTCTCTCCTCCTCCTTGCTATCATATATATTTAAGCCATTTTGAGTAACCCAGATGCCTTCTGGGTCTCCTTTTATACTTTGGTCCTGGTTACCACCTGCTCTGAGTTAGTGGTAATTTGGGTGTGCAAAATGGGCTTTTTGCGACTAGTCGCAATTTGCGAGTGGCTTTTTCATATGGTTTGTGACTCGCAATTGCGTCTCCCTATTTGAGAGTCGCACAATGGGGTCGCAGAATTTGCGAGTCGGTAATGGCTCACGTTGCAATTTGCGATTCGGAAATGGGATTCTTGCATCTCATTTCTTATTTTGCGGGGTCGCAAATTGCGATTCGGGCCATTTGCGACTCGCAAATTTTTGCTACATCTGGCCATAGGAGACTAAAGCCCTCATTACAACCTTGGCGGTCTTTCAAAAAGACCGCTGAGGCTGCAGGAGGCAGAATACCGCCAGTGCCGGCAGTATTTCTGGCTCCCTATTATGACTTCTCCGCTGGACCAGCGGACAGTAACAGTGTTAGCATCTGCTGGCCCAGTGGAAAAGTCACATCAACATTGCTGCCGGCTTGTAATAGAGCCAGTGGCAATGCTGATGTGTAGCGGGTGCAGTAGCACCCATCGCGCATTTCACTGCCTGAAATTCGGGCAGTGAAATGCACGTTGGGGCTATGCCTCGGGGCCCCTGCACTGCCCATGCCAAGTGCATGGGCAGTGAAGGGGCTCCCAGGAGCACCCCAAGTCCCCCTTACTGCCAGCCTTTCCATGACCGCCAGGCAAAAGCCTGGCGGTATAATGAAGGGGCCGGAGGTATGGCCATGACTATTGCGTCACGGTCATTGTAGCTGCAGTAATACCGCCAGCCTGTTGGCGGTGTTACCGCCAACTTATTGCCGGCCGCCAGGGTCGTAATGAGGCCATAAGGACCTTATTACCAGTTGTCCTCAGTTTACAGTGGAGATATTTGTGGAGCAGAATTTATTTTACCAGCTTGTACTTCCATTGCAATCTCTAGCCATTGCGATTCCCCCACTCTCAAAATAAGGAATAGCTACTTTAATCTGCATTTACCAGGTATTTCTCTGAGCAGTTTTTTCATCATTTTGGTAAAAAAACTGCTTGGCTGCTGGTAGGTGGTAGGGGTGTTGAATTGGGGGGCAGGAGTGGCAGGGGAGAGAAACTGCTCCCTTTGGACCGCTGCAGTTAGCAGGTGGAGCTGTAAAAATCTGCTTACTGCAGCTGCATACCGGGTAGCCTCTTTGAGAGGCTCGTTATCTCTAGATCTGGAAGTATCAGATTTGGAGATTTAGAATCTGATAATTCTGGGCCCTGAAATACTCATAAAGAGGGCTTCTGTTATTTCTCCTAGAGTTACCATTCTGGCTTAAATAACACAATTTGTAATGAAGGGCTAAGGAGTCTAAAATGTTAAGTTTCTTTTGACTAATTCCACCTACTCTAAATTACTACATAAATTATCCAAGTTATTTTAAGCCACTTTAATGTGTTGACAGACCACTCACATCTACCGCATTAGCTTGGCTTGAGAAAATTGATCTGGTGCTTTTTGTCACTTTGATGTGCAGCTCACATAGGGGCATATTTACAAAATGATGACTCACCCCTGCACCGTAAGCCATCTTGCAGGCCCGAGCTGTGCCACTAGGAAAGTGTAGAGATACATCACATTAACAGAAATATAACACATCCCTGTACTTTCCTCAAGGACACCTTCCTGCAAATAAACAATCATTAATGGTATTTTCTTCCTTCTATGTGTGCCGCAGAATGGAATCTGACGCACTCCTAACCTTATAAATATGGGAATGCATCAGATTCCATGGGTGTTGCGTGGGAACACACACAGCAACACCTATGGAGCACCCTTTTGTGCAGAATAATGCATGAAAGGGGGCCATATTTAATTGGCCATGAAAAGCCACACATGTTGGCTTTGTGTGACCTTGTAAATTTGGGCCAGCACACTGTGCTATTGGAGTGTTTAAAAAAGTGATGCCCCAGTAGTGCTAGGGGCTTGTAAATATGCCCCATCATGCTGTAACTTCCCAGTGACAAAAATTAAAACAGTCTGTGCCATGCTGTCAATCTCATCAATGCTCAGAACACAACACTCTGTCCCTTGAGTACAGATCAATGAAGGAAAGATATAGCAGGAAAGGGGACAAAGACTTCTTTCCAGCTTCATCTCTTTCTATTGGATTCCCACTTGGAGATCACAGCAGGTTAGCCCAACCTGAAGAGAAAGCCCACTAGACACCAGGGATAATATAATTAAAGTGAAGGAAGGGATTGGGGTGACCCATTCAGGCAATGGGCCGTTACTTCACCTATTAACAAATCTAGAAGTCTTTCTTACCCTTGGGGGCAAATTGAGGGGGATGGGTTTACCTCTAACTTTCTCCTGGGGAAGTGAGACAAAGCCTACTAAACAACAGGGATAGTATAATAAAAGAAGTGTGGGGGCAGCCATCAGGTGTGTGCCCTGTCTGTACATAGACCTAATAAGTGGTCAGCAGTTTTTCTGCCTCCTGTTGGTTGGAGATTGCAGGGGTCTACCTTATTCCGCCTGAGCAAGGCAGAAAGACCATTAGACACCATAGTTTATGTATTGACATTAAAAGAATGGGGTGATTGTGGTTCACCCATTCATCAGGCCTGATTCCACCCATAAGGGCACATTAGACATTAGAGATTATTATTATTATTTATTAGAAAATAAATATTGGTGGGGTTTGCCCCTAAAGGACCCTACAGGCGGTCTGCCCACCAGAAGGAAAATTGGGGGGGATGGGGGAAGTTCACTCCAATCTGGTCCCAGGAGTAGAGAGCCCATTGGATGCAGGGAACTTTTAAAGCTCCAATAGTATTTGTGACTCTGGGGGACAGATTGGGGGATTACATCAATCTGGCTCTAGGGGAGGAGAAATACACAATAGACTTCAGGGATCATTTTTATCAGATACAATATGAGGTGGGGCAGCCTTTTTTTAAATAATTGGATGGGGATAGCCCACATCAGGCTATACTCACACCTCTAAAGCTTTCAGTCTTTCTGACCATATTATGAAAAAATTTACCCTCAAACTGCCAACGGGGGAGCAAACCCATGGGATGCCAGGAATAATTTAAGAAAAATATGTCTGGGATTGACACGTCCTGACATCAAGTCATCCCCTACCCATAAATCCCCAACAATCTTTCTTTTCCCCTGAGGCCTAAAACATTGCTGTGCTCCATGCAAGTGAGGGGAACTGTGATTCTTTTGGGTATAGTTTTGACATATTGGCCAGAAGAGAGAGGGCAATTCCCAGTTTCATTTCACTAGCCATAAGTAAGGTTCTATTTTTATCCAAAAGTGTAGGAATGCTGGGTCGCAGACATTTTGTAGATTAAAAAACTGCTCCTCATTCTCACAGACTGTATCTCTCACAGAAAAGCGAGGAAACTATGTGTGGCAGTATTGGTATCAGTACTGACACATGTTTTATGAGAGATGCAACTTTATTCTGAGGAACTGACAAATATTGTATGAGGGATGTAACACTACTTTAGTGCTGGAGAATGGGAACAGTTGGCTTGCAGCATCCATACTGGTATTGACACATATCTTATGAGGAATGTAACATTTATTGAATTAAATAACATGGTTTCTTTATAAAGAAGTAAGTGCCTTGGGTAACATTAAATAAATAATATAAATCTTCTTAAGAAAATAAATATGATATATCACTGGGTACTTATTACTACCAACAGGTAATAATTGCTCAAGAGGACTGGGAGAACAAAAGAAAAGAATGGATATACATACTGTGAACACTAAAGTCTTGAGTGAATATTGTGTTGTTTTTTGAGGTAACTATTTACAGTGTTCTAGAGTAAAGTTTAGGGGTAACCATCTGACGTCAAACATTTTTTAATGTAATCTGTTATGATTCTTGTTAAGAGGTTTTTCATTGATCACATAAAGACTGTTTTCTCCTGGGAGTAGATAGATTTTAATTTTGGACATTCTTGTACTACTGTATTTATCTTTTGAAGATTTATTTTGTGTTATTGTGAATGTTATCTAGAACTGAAATATGATTTTGCATTTTTTATGTCTACACTACATCCCTGAAGAAGTGCAGTGCGCACAAACACGTTTTGGCTGTTGTGCTTTTCAAAGAAAAGCAACCACTGAATTTGTAAAAGAACAAATAAAGAAGATTGGCTACAGATATAATGTCCATTAGAATTTAAGTATACCCCTCAGTTCTGTTGTTTATATATACCTCGGTTCTGTTTTATTTTATGTGTATGTAGATATATATATATATATATATATATATATATATATATATATATATATATATGAGTTCTGCATGTGGAAACGCAATGAAACAGAAAACTAATTTGCGGCGTAACTTGGAACCAGTAGAAGATCAATCCTACTTGGACATGCACATGATAAGAAAAATAGAGAAAACAAGCCAACTAATGCAAAGGTTAAAATAAACAATTTCCACTGCAACATTGGGTAAGCATTGCATCATGCCAAACACACTTGTGCTATAACATAAACTTATGTATCTGTCTCTTACTTGAAAGTCCATCACAAACAATGGAAAGAATTAGTAGGTTGTTGAATAAACGAGAACTCCCAATCCCCTGTGAATTGCTCTAGTGCCCAACATTCTGAAAAGTAGTGAATTTTTGTAAGCACTTCGAGGCATATTTATACTCCGTTTGCGCCGGAATCGCGTCGTTTTTTTTGACGCAATTTCGACGCAAAACTAACTCCATATTTATACTTTGGCGTTAGACGCGTCTAGCGCCAAAGTCCATGGAGTTAGCGTAATTTTTTAGCGTGGACACCTACTTTGCGTTAATGAGATGCAAGGTAGGCGTTCCCGTCTAAAAAATCGACTCCGAGGCATGTGCGTCGGATTTATACTCCCGGGCAAAAATCACGCCCGGGAGTGGGCGGGTCAAAAAAAATGACGTACGGACGCTTTTGCGCCGTTTTTTAGCACCTGCAAAAGGCAGGCGTTAAGGGACCTGTGGGCTCTGAAGGAGCCCAGAGGTGCCCTCCCATGCCCCCAAGGACACCCCCTGTCACCCTTGCCCACCCCAGGAGAACACCCAAGGCTGGAGGGACCCATCCCAGGGACATTAAGGTGAGTTCAGGTAAGTATTTAAAAAAAAAAAAAATTGTGGCATAGGGGGGCCTGATTTGTGCCCCCCTACATGCCACTATGCCCAATGACCATGCCCGGGGGACAGAAGTCCCCTGGGCATGGCCATTGGGCAAGGGGGCATGACTCCTGTCTTTGCTATGACAGGAGTCATTTCTATGGGGGTTGGGAGTGGAAAAAAAATGGCGCAAATCGGGTTGAGGCGCAAAAATTGCCTCAACCTGACTTGCCCCATTTCTTGACGCCCAAGCTCCATTTTCCCCTACGCCGGCACTGCCTGGTGTACGTCGTTTTTTTTAACGCACACCAGACGGCGCCGGCCGCTAACGCCGGCTAACGTCATTCAATAAATACGGCGCCCGCATGGCGCTTTAGAATGGCGTTAGCCGGCGCTAATTTTTTTGACGCAAAACTGCATTAGCGCAGTTTTGCGTCAAAAAGTATAAATATGGGCCTTCACGTTTTACCACTTTACAATTAAGCTCTGGTTGATCAGGTGTTGACCGTTTTTCTTTTGCAGGATTCAGCCTGATGACAAAACAGACTAAAGGCAAGGAGGCGATGATCCAAGAAGCTGTTGATGCTACCAAAGGAGCCAAGGGAATGAGGATGCTGGCAAAGCTGAAGAATTCCAGGAGCAAAGATGAGGATGCTGACAAGGAACGGAGGTTGAGTTCAGAAGCTTGCGAGCTTTGAAAAAAAGCTGGAATGGCAATCAACTTCCTGTAGGGCCGCACATGTCTTTACAGCCAGTGTAACCCTGCTCTAAAGATGACCACCTGCCCACCACCCCTGTAGGCAAACAGAAGTGTGGCTAGTCCGTGCTGATGTCGACCTGACAGGCATGACACACCAACTCTAATAGTAGCATGCTTCATCATCTGGTCTCATACTGGTTCCTAAATCCAGGATGGGCTTGACCATGTCTCAGGGTGCAGTAGAGCTCTACCTGGACACAAAGGAGCCATCCTGAGTTTTCAGGCTCTTTGCAACTACAAAATGGCCCAGTTGTGCCAAAATCTTGCAGCCCGGGCTGACCACCAATGCGAAGCTCTGGTAAACCTCTTTTCTCTTTGTGCTAGAGTGACCACCAGCATTGACTGGCAATGTGAGATTTTTACTTCGTACTACACCACTGACAGCCCACGAAGACTGCCAAAGGTAAAGCCATGACCAACAGTGACACCTGGCCTGCTCTTCTTGCTACAGTGATAACCATCCACAATGCTCCTTGCAGCCTCTCTCATCCCCATCTTGACTCTTCACACTGGACCGATCAACCCTTCTTAAGCTCCCTCCAGTTACAGGAGACCACAAAGTGGGCTATGCACAGCCTGTAACTACACTAATAATTTGAAAGAAGTGATCATTAATGGAACAACACACACAGTGCTGGCACATGCCTTGGCGGTCCTATATTCCCAACTTTAAATATATCAACTCTAGTTGCATTAAATCACATACAGGAGGGTGATTTACTGCACTAGTGGTGTTTTAAGATTTTCTCTATGTCCCTGCAGTTTCAATGACACTAAGGAGTATTTCTCATGCATGTTTACTACCTTCTGAATGAACTTTCATTGATGAAAAATGTATTGCTAATGATCTAATAATGGGTCAAGCTGACGCTCAAACTGTTTGGTTTCAATATATTGTCTTCAAGTGTATGTACATACCCTTTCTCAGTCCTGAAGTGGTCTAGAATAAAAAGGCTGAAACACACTGATCACACCATATGCAGTCCCTCCAATCAAGGCCTTTAAGCAATTTGCTTGAGGGTCACTGCTCCAAATAACCAGCGACTTGGAATACACAACTCTCTGAGCTGGGCCTTTTCTTGGCAGTAAAAAGCCCAGAATAATGGGAGTGACCGTTAGCACGGATTGTGCACAAACTAAGAGAGATATGAACTTCTTTTGTAGAATTGTCATTATTTGCACAAGTATACATTTGTTTGCTTGATTTTTTTGTTTCAGTCTAATGTAAAAGGAAAAAGCTTTTTTGCATTAATGTGTGTTGTCTTATATCATATAACGATATCCATGTCCTTGTGAAACATTTTTTGTGGAAATATTCAAGTAGGATTATAATAATTCTTATCAATAACAACAAACATGTTTATTTCGGTCGAGTTATACTTTTGAATCTATCCTACTAGAGCTATCCGTATTTTGTATACGTTTCTGAATACTGAACAAAACCCTAAGATCTGGAGTACAGCAAAGTGAAGACCTTGAATGGACAAACCACCACTTTCTTGAATCTATTGTACTACCCTTCACTGTACTATATATTAACCCCAAAAACCCTCTGTTGAAATTGGCCCACTCTGCAGGGTCACCCCCAAACATTTCTATTTTTTCTGAATTTGTTTTTATTGACTTTATGTCTCTGTGCATTTTACCACTGCTAATCACTGCTAAAGTGCTTCTGCTTACTCTCTAAAATATAGCAAGATTGGGCTACACCTGATTGGCATATTCAATTTACATATAACGGCCAGGTGTACAATGTTATTTCCAGGTCACAAATGGGTCTGATTCACAGAATCAGGCAGTTTGCTACCAGAAAAAAGCATTTGTGGATGTACAGACACCATTTTGTCAGTCGCTATTAGAATGGGGCATGCTGAGAGAGTTCCTTCCTAGTACTGGGTTGCAGGCCCATGTGCAATTTTTTTTGTGACCATGGATGCTGTCGCAAAACAATTGCGTTACCACCAACTTAAAGTTGGTGGTAACCCATTCACAAACAAGAAGGAGTCCCTTTGGGACCCCTTCCCGTTTGTTAATGCAAACGAAAATATTTTTTCAGAGCATAAAAAATTAAAAGAAAACTTCTCATTTTTTTTCTTTCAAATGCATCCCATTTCCCTTTAAGGAATATGGCCTGCATTAAAAAAACATTGCTTTATTTAAAAAGCAGTCACAGACATTGTGGTCTGTTGCCCCTGCTGCTGAGTGAGACCATACCCAATGGAGTCACAGATTGGACCTACCTCATGAATATTAATGAGGTAGGTCATTTGTGACCCCATTGGAAATTGCTAAATGTGTCTCAGACACATTTGTACATTTTATTTTGTGAGTCCCTAATTGCGATCCGCAATGAATGGCAATTAGAGAGTCGCAAAACAAAATGGTTGTACGTTGGGCCCTAAAACCCGAGTAAAGTGGCATATCATATACCCAGGCCCTGTAAATTAAATGCTACTATGGCACCTGCAGCAATTATTCTGCCACCCACTTAAGTAGCCTCATTTACACTTTTTCTGCTAGGCCTTTTCCTCCCCAGTGCTAAGCCTCTTTTTGACTATCTGAGGAAGTTTGCGTTTAGCTTCTTTTAACTTTTTGTCCACATAAGGTGTCTACACCAAATTTGTGTCCTTTTTTCAACCATTCTGGTGATTCTAAAGCTTCCCAGGGTTTGTGGATTACTCTGGAGGAGAACGAGAAATTGGCCACAATACAGCTACATTTTCAGTTTTTTGGGAAACATGGGAAAAAGTTATGCTGAAGAAAGCATCTGGTTATTTCCCTGCAAATGGCATCAATGAAGGATTTGCAGTGCTAAAATCATCATCTTCCCAGCTTTCAGGAACAGGTAGACTTGAATCAGAAATCCACATTTATCAACACAGCTTTGGCAGTTTACTGGGACATAGCCCTTTGTTTCTATTTTTTGTGCTTTTAACCTCCTTTTAGTTAGTGGTAGAAATGGATGTAAAACCAGTGGTGGATTTCCGAAAGCTATACATTTCTAAAACAAAAAGGATATAATATTCAGAATTCTGCAAGGGGTCATTTGTGTAGATCCTTCAAGGGATTCCCCAAAAAACAAGTGTTGAAATAAACAATTTTGAAATTGTGATGTGTCTACGTTTTCGTCTGTAACTTCTGCCATGTCAGATTTTCAAAAGCAATATACTGTTATGTCTGCTGGACCATTGTAATTGCAGGGATATATAGGGCTTGTAGGTACACCAAGAACCATAGGAACCCAGAGTCAAAAACTAAGCTGCACCTTGCAATGGTTTTTCATTGTGTACCGGGTATACAGTAATTCATTTGATAAAATATAGAGTGAGAAATCGAAGAAACCAATGTATTTACAAAATGGGCATGGGGTATAGAGTTTAGAAGCACTGGTTACTTGCACATCTCTGAATTTGGGTTTACCCACACTAGCATGTGAATTAGTGGGCATTTCTCAAAATGACTTCCTTTATACACACTGTCTTACATTGGGAAGGTACAAATGCAGAGAAAGACAATTGGTAGTAACAATTGTTCAACTAGTTTGTGTTCGTCTAAGTCTCACAATAAAAATGGTACCTCACTGGTGTGGTTATGCATAGTTCTATGACAGGGAAAGACCAAGAACGTGACATGGATACATCACATTTTTTCACACAAAACTGACCCATTTTTTGAAAAGTGGATAGCTCTGGGCTTTACCTCCCCTGGCATCTAGGGAAACCTAGCAAACCTATGTGTTTTTGAAAACTAGACACCTATGGGAATCCAGTGTGGGATAACTTGTGTGGCTCTCCAGATTTTACCCAGGATCCCTAGCAAACCTCAAATGTTGACTAAAAACACATTTGCCTCACATTTCTGTGAAGGAAAGTTTTGGAATCTGCACAGAGCTACAGACTACCTATCACCCAGCATTCTCCTAAGTCCTCTGATGAAAATGGCACCTCACTTGTGTGGGTAAGCTTAGTGCCTGCAAATAAGAAATGTCCAAAAAAGCAACATGGCTACATCAAGTTTTTCTATGGAAAACAGGCCAGTTTTTTAAAACGTTAGTAGCTGTGGTTTTTGAGCCCTACTTCAGCCTGCACCTATGGAAACTTAACAAACCTGTACATTTTTTAAAACTAGACGCCCAGGAGAATTCAGGATGGGGTGACTTGTGTGGCTCTCACCAGAGTCTGTTACCCAGAATCTCCTGAAAACATCAAAACGTGTCTAAAAAATACATTTAAAACATATTCCTTTGATGGAAAGTTCAGGAATCTGAGGGGAGCCACAAATTTGCTACTACCCAGTGTTTCCCCAGGTTTCCCAATAAAAATACTGACCAACTTGTGTGGCTGGTACAAGTGCCTGTGACAGGGAAGGGCCCAAAACATATTGTGGACACATCAAAATTATCTATCACAAAACACAACTATTTTTGCAAGGGGAATTTGCATTTTTGGTTTGGTCCCGGGCTCGGCATTCATCTAGGGAAACCTACCAAACCCAGACATTTCTGAAAACTAGACACCCAGGGGAGTCAAGGGAGGTGTGGCTTGCTTGGATAGCCCAATGTTTTCTTACTCAGAACCCCCTGTGAACCTCAAATTTAGCTAAAAATATATATTTTCTTCACATTTCTGTGTGGTATCACCACGTCGGCACAAATTTCTCAGGGGGGCATATGGGGAGTATTGCCCCCATCTGCCCCTCTGGGAAAGAAAGATTGTGATCATTTTGGGGGGAGTGGGGTGGGTGCAGTGCAATGCCCATTCTGGGCACCCCACCTCTAAATAAATAAATTAAAAACCCTGTGCCTAGTGGTCTTTCTGTCCCCTGCCCCGACCCCCATCTGCTTAATGGAGGGACAAAAATACTGAATATGCCCGAGATAAAAAGGGAGAAGCAAAAGCCCTTGCCAAAGTATTATCATCTGATGTAGGGAGTAGCTTGACTTACTTCCCAGTGATGGCAATAACAGATGCAGCACTGCAGACATTGGTTGCCGGTGACATATTGTGGCATTGTTTCTATTTTCCATTGAGGGTTGAGGATTGTGGATAGCATTGCTGTCATTGCCATGTGTTGGAACGCAGTCGAAGCATCCAGTAGGTGTGGCATGTGCTATGGTTTTCCATGCAGGTGTTCCACTGTGAAGTGGAACAGTGAACTTTTGATGTATAGGGAGTGATGCATTGTGGGAGTTGTGGTGCTTGGTAATGTGATTGGTATCTGTGCATTAGGGAGGGACTGTGTGGGGATAGTGGCAGTAGGGTGGTGTGGCATGCAGGTTAGAGGTGTAGGGTGATGGGAGTGCTGAAGTGTGAGATGGGGTGGAGTAGGGAGTGATGAGTGGTGGGGACGCATGCTGGACAGGAGTGGTTGGTGCCTGGGGAGTGTTGTTGACTTACCAGAGTCGAGTTCCTCCAATGATTCCAGTCAGGCCCTCAGGATGCATGATGTCCAAAACCTTCTCCTCCAATGATGTGAACTCAGTGGGAGGAGGTGGGGGCCCATCAGCAGTCTAGTTGATGGCAATCTGGTGATGTGATGTCATGGAACGCTCCTTCCCCGTAGGTCGTTCCACCTCTTTCTGATGTCCTCCCATGTGCGTGGATGGTTGCCCACTGAGTTGACCCTGTCAACAAACCTCCGCCATAACTCAATTTTCCTGGGTATTGAGGTTTGCTGGACCTGAACTCCGAACAGTTGTGGCTCTACCCTAACGATTTCATCTACCATGACCCTCAACTAATCATCTGTGAAATGTGGATGGTTCTGATGGAACATAGGGGTTATCTTGTGAGTGGGGAGGTATGTTGTGTGTGGTGGGGCAGTGTAGGGTGCTTGGTGGGGTGGGGGTGTTTGGTTGTGTGTGCTGGTGGTATCTGTTGTATGTGTGCAGAGGCGATGTGCATATTTTGTTGGTGGTGCAGTTCTGTGGGGTCTGATGAGTAGGAAGTGTGTTGGTGCCTATGGTATCAACGTGCCCTTCATTGGTGTGCTCCTCTATGTCTCTGTTAGTAGTTGTGGTTGCAAAGGATTGTGGAGGTGTGTGAGGGGGTGTTATATAGTGCAGTGTGCAGGTATGTGTCGTGTGTCAGGTGTGGGGTATTCAGACTATCCAATGGGGTGTCGGGTCGGGAGTGATGAGTGGTGGGGACGCATGCTGGACAGGAGTGGTTGGTGCCTGGGGAGTGTTGTTGACTTACCAGAGTCGAGTTCCTCCAATGATTCCAGTCAGGCCCTCAGGATGCATGATGTCCAAAACCTTCTCCTCCAATGATGTGAACTCAGTGGGAGGAGGTGGGGGCCCATCAGCAGTCTAGTTGATGGCAATCTGGTGATGTGATGTCATGGAACACTCCTTCCCCGTAGGTCGTTCCACCTCTTTCTGATGTCCTCCTATGTGCGTGGATGGTTGCCCACTGAGTTGCCCCTGTCAACAAACCTCCGCCATAGCTCAATTTTCCTGGGTATTGAGGTTTGCTGGACCTGAACTCCAAACAGTTGTGGCTCTACCCTAACGATTTCATCTACCATGACCCTCAACTAATCATCTGTGAAATGTGGGTGGTTCTGATGGAACATAGTGGTTATCTTGTGAGTGGGGAGGTATGTTGTGTGTGGAGGGGCAGTGTAGGGTGCTTGGTGGGGTGGGGGTGTTTGGTTGTGTGTGCTGGTGGTATCTGTTGTATGTGTGCAGAGGCGATGTGCATATTTTGTTGGTGGTGCAGTTCTGTGGGGTCTGATGAGTAGGAAGTGTGTTGGTGCCTATGGTATCAACGTGCCCTTCATTGGTGTGCTCCTCTATGTCTCTGTTAGTAGTTGTGGTTGCAAAGGATTGTGGAGGTGTGTGAGGGGGTGTTATATAGTGCAGTGTGCAGGTATGTGTCGTGTGTCAGGTGTGGGGTATTCAGACTATCCAATGGGGTGTCGGGTCGGGAGTGATGAGTGGTGGGGACGCATGCTGGACAGGAGTGGTTGGTGCCTGGGGAGTGTTGTTGACTTACCAGAGTCGAGTTCCTCCAATGATTCCAGTCAGGCCCTCAGGATGCATGATGTCCAAAACCTTCTCCTCCAATGATGTGAACTCAGTGGGAGGAGGTGGGGGCCCATCAGCAGTCTAGTAGATGGCAAAATGGTGATGTGATGTCATGGAACACTCCTTCCCCGTAGGTCGTTCCACCTCTTTCTGATGTCCTCCTATGTGCGTGGATGGTTGCCCACTGAGTTGCCCCTGTCAACAAACCTCCGCCATAGCTCAATTTTCCTGGGTATTGAGGTTTGCTGGACCTGAACTCCGAACAGTTGTGGCTCTACCCTAACGATTTCATCTACCATGACCCTCAACTAATCATCTGTGAAATGTGGGTGGTTCTGATGGAACATAGTGGTTATCTTGTGAGTGGGGAGGTATGTTGTGTGTGGAGGGGCAGTGTAGGGTGCTTGGTGGGGTGGGGGTGTTTGGTTGTGTGTGCTGGTGGTATCTGTTGTATGTGTGCAGAGGCGATGTGCATATTTTGTTGGTGGTGCAGTTCTGTGGGGTCTGATGAGTAGGAAGTGTGTTGGTGCCTATGGTATCAACGTGCCCTTCATTGGTGTGCTCCTCTATGTCTCTGTTAGTAGTTGTGGTTGCAAAGGATTGTGGAGGTGTGTGAGGGGGTGTTATATAGTGCAGTGTGCAGATATGTGTCGTGTGTCAGGTGTGGGGTATTCAGACTATCCAATGGGGTGTCGGGTTCTGGTGGAGGTGATTTTTAGACTGCGGTGATTCGCACCGCCAATGGTTTTTCACCGTACAATGACCACTGTGCTGATTTGTGGGTCGTAATATGGAGGGCAGAGTGTTGTTGCTGTGGCGGTGCTTGTGGTGGGACCGTCTCTCTCCCACCCTCGGTTAGCCTGGTGGTTTGGGATTTGCAGCTGTATTTGTATGGTCTTAAGTTTGTGACTCAAAATACAGAGGTCACTGTACCACCAAAACTGGCGGGCTTTTGGCAGACACCAGCGCTGCAGTCTTGCCAAAAGACCATCAAACCCATATTGGGGGCCTGAATCACATTACAAAAATAATGAGGCTGACCCTATGGAGGAGTTGCAGGTTGCAAAGAACGTCAGCTGAAGATCACACTAAAGTGGGGGTGTAGTGGAGAGTGAGCGTCTCCTTTGTCCTGCTCACTAAGTGGACAGGAAAATACTCATCTTTCAAGAGTGAGATAATAGTATCTCCCTCAACTGTCTCAAAGGCTGAAGGACTTAGGCCCGTATTGATACTTTTTTAGCGCTGCATTTGCGTCGTTTTTTTACGCAAAATCGGCGCAAACTTCCAAAATGCATTACATTTTGGAAGTTCCCGCCGATTTTGCGTCAAAAAACGACGCAAATGCGGCGCTAAAAAAGTATAAATACGGGCCTTAGGGTTTAGAATTTGATAGACCAGAACACCATTATAAATGTTACAGATATCCCATTCAATATATTACAAGTGCTTTGTAGCTTATAACACTATTAAGGCAGACAGGATAGCCACTGGGGGTGGTCAGAGATGGCGGAATTTGATTTTGTGGAACTCAATAGAATTAACATTAGAATTCTGTGAGATTCCATGGAATTCTGCAGCAGGGTGAAGTGGGCATTTGGTGCTATTTCCTTAGCACAAAATGCACACTTGTGCCTGAAGAAATGGTGCTGAGGGGTGTGCACTGTAAGTGCATTTGGTATTTGGCACTGCTGGACATACCCCTCGGCGTTCTTACATACTCTGTAGTAATTAGTGAAAATGCACTTTTGTACTCAGAGTACATAAACCTTGTATACTCTGAGTATGTAAGGGCACTGAGGTATATGTAAAGCAGTGCAATCAGAGTTTTTAAATCAGGGCCAGAAAAAAGAGCTGGCCCTCTATGTTTAACCTAGGCCAGGCCTTTTCCCCCTCAGGTGGCAGGCCTTTTTTGGGCTATTTGGGGCAGGGCGCGCTTAGGCCCTCATAACTTTTTGTCCACATAAGCTACCCACGCCAAATTTCCGTCATTTTTTTCCAACATCCTAGGGATTCTAGGGTTACCCAAACTTTGTGGGTTCCCCTCAGGGAGACCAAGAAATTGGCCAAAATACAGTGAAAATGTATTTTCTTTTTTTACAAATTGGAAAAAAGGGCTGCAGAAGAAGGCTTGTGGTTTTTTCCCTGAAATGTGCATCAACAAAGGGTTTGCAGTGCTAAAATCACCAGCTTCCCAACCTTCAGAAACAGGCAGACTTGAATCAGAAAACCCAATTTTTCAACACAATTTTGGCATTTTACTGGGACATATCCCATTTTCACGATTTTTTGTGCTTTCAGCCTCCTTCCAGTCAGTGACAGAAATGGGTGTGAAACCAAATGCTGGATCTCAGAAACCTAAACATTTCTGACAAGTAGACAAAATTCTGAATTCAGCAATTGGTAATTTGTGTAAATCCTACAAGGGTTTCCTACAGAAAATAACAGCTGAAATAAAAGATGTATTGAAATTGAGGTGAAAAAAACAGCAGTTTTTCTCTACGTTTTACTCTGTAACTTTTTCCTGCAGTGTCAGAATTTTTAAAGCAATATACCGTTACGTCTGCTGGAATCTTCTGGTTGCGGGGAGATATAGGGCTTGTAGGTTCATCAAGAACCCTAGGTACCCAGAGCAAATAAATGAGCTGTGGGTTTTCCTTCTATACCCGGTATACAGCAATTCATTTGCTAAAATATAAAGAGTGAAAAATAGGTATCAAGAAAACCTTTGTATTTCCAAAATGGGCACAAGATAAGGTGTTGACGAGCAGTGGTTATTTGCACATCTCTGAATTCTGGGGTGCCCATATTAGCATGTGACTTACAGGGCATTTTTCAAACAGATGTCATTTTTTACACACTGTCTTCTATTTGGAAGGAAAAAATGTAGAGAAAGACAAGGGGTACTAACACTTGTTTTGCTATTGCATGTTCCCAAAGTCTCCCGATAATAAAGGTACCTCACTTGTGTGGGTAGGCCTACCGCCCGGGACAGGAAGTGCCCCAAACACAACGTGGACACATCAAATTTTCCCAAAGAAAACAGAGGTGTTTTTTGCAAAGTGCCTACCTGTGGATTCTGGCCTCTAGCTCAGCCGGCACCTAGGGAAACATACCAAACCTGTGCATTTTTTAAAACTAGAGACCTAGGGGAATCCAATATGGGGTGACTTGTGGGGCTCTCACCAGGTTCTGTTACCCAGAATCCTTTGCAAACCTCAAAATGTGGCTAAAAAAACACATTTTCCTCACATTTTGGTGACAGAAAGTTCTGGAATCTGAGAGGAACCACAAATTTTCTTCCATCCAGCGTTCCTCAAAGTCTCCCGATAAAAATGGTACCTCACTTGTGTGGGTAGGCCTAGTGCCCGCGACGGGAAATGCCCCAAAACACCATCTGGACACATCAAAATTATCAAATAGAAAACTACCTGTTTTTGCGGGGGCACCTGCGTTGTTGGTCCCGGGCTCAGCAGCCATCTAGGGAAACCTACCAAATCCAGATATTTCTGAATAGTAGACACCCGAGGGATTCAAGGGAGGTGTGACTTGCATGGACCCCCCAATGTTTTCTTACCCAGAATCCTGAGCAAACCTCAAATTTAGCTAAAAAAACGAATTTTTCCCACATTTCTGTGTGGGATCACCGCACCAGGACAAATTTCCTACCACCCAACATTCCCCTTAGTCTCCCAGTAAAATGATACCTCACTTGTCTAGGTGGGCCAAGTGTTTGTGACAGGGAAGAGCCAAAAACACGTCGAAATTGAGGGGGATCCAAAGTGGGTCCAAAAGGGCAGTTTGAAACAAAACATTCTTAGGCTGACAAGTGCAGCAGAAATTTTATCGGTATAGATGAGACAATGCTGGGTGGTAGGAATGTTTGTGGATTCCTGCAGATTCTGGAAGGTGCCATCACAAAAATGTGGGAAAAATTTGTGCTTTCCAGCAAAGTTGCAGGTTTGCAGGGAATTGTGGGTAAGGAAATGGTGCGGGGTGCATGTGAAGCACACCACCCTGGAATCAACTAGATGTTTAGTTTTCAGATGTGTCTAGGTCTTGTGGATTTTTCTACATGGCAGCGTCCCAAAGTAAAAAGAAGTGCAGCCCTCACCATTCCAAGAGGGACGATTTTGAGAGTTACTAAGCTCTCATGGCCCAAATGTAAAACAAAAAAACAAAAAATCAAATATCCTCTTGCTTGCCATGGGATAAGATGTTTTAGTGTGCAGGGGAGAGCTGAATGACTGTTAGCCCCTTCAGTTCCGGTGAGGGCATAACCAGGCCCATACTGGTTGGTAGTCACTACCCTGTCAAAGTAAGCCTCAGCAAGGCCTACTAGTGCAAGGGGTTCGCCCTTCTCTGCACAAAGTCCTCAGACCATATAGGAAGAAGTTGGCACAGAAACTGAAATAAAAGACAAAGTTTATTAAACCTCATGAGGTGGTACTACAGTTCAAACAGCACCCTTCGGTAATGTTTGAAGTAGCACACTAAACTAAGAGAGCATGGTCCTTTTATACCCACTCAGGGGCTAAAAGAAGGTGGTACAATTATAGAAGCAAGACTTGTATACATTTAAGGTTATATGGAAATGCACAGTCGACAGGTAGGAGGGGCTAACATTTTTCAAGGACTAGTTGACACATTACTGTCTGTTACTAATTACTAACAGCTGCAGATCTTACTGGGCATATGCGAAAGTGGGAGATGCTAAATATAACTTGTCACTAGACAGATTTTCAAGAGTAGTTAACAGGAAGGTAGGACAGAGCACATGGCAGCATGTGGCAGAGAAAATGACTGCCATGAATACAAAATGGATTCTGCTAAATGTTCACAATAGTTGCTAAATACAAGATGTCTTCTGGTAATGCTTAATCTAATCGCTACTAAATTACAACAAACCCACTATTTTTTTATTTTTTTTAATTTCATGGCATCAAGTAGACTTTTTGCCCCCGGGGTGTGGATCGGGGCAATTGCCCCATCTGCCCACTGGTGGGCAGAACAACTTTGGCCCCATTTATTTGGGGTGGGGGTATGGCCACCCTCTCTTTTTGAAAAAATAATCTTCCCCGGTCTCTGGTGAGCTTTCTGCCCCCCTTGGGGGCAGATGGACCTTCCAAAAATAGGCCAATCTGCCCCAACAGGGGCAGATATGGTCAACAGTAATGCGTCCCAATGTGGAGCGACCCTTGCCCAAGGGGCTGCCCCCCAAACAAAACACACACACACACCAATCCCTGGTGTCTAGTGGTTTCTGCCCCCCTTGGGGCAGATTGGCCTAACAAGAATATGCCGATCTGCCCCCAAGGGGGGTAGAAATGGCCTAAACACAATTTGCCCCCCAGGGGAGTGACCCTTGCCTAAGGGGTCGCTCCCCATACATAAAAACATAAAGTAAATACAAATATAAATATATCCCTGGTGACTACAGGTTTCTGCCACCCCTGGAGGCAGATCAGCCTAATTATATTAGGCCGATCTGCCTCCCGGGGTGGCAGAAATGTCCTAAAAATAATATGCCCCCCCTAGGGAGCGACCCTGGCCCAAGGGGCCGCCCCCTTTATTAGAAAACACAAATTAAAAAAAATCCCTGGTGTCTAGTGGGCATTTCTGCCTCCCCTGGGGGCAGATCGGCCTAATTGTATTAGGCCGAAATGCCCCCAGGGGGGCAGAAATGGCCTAAGCACAATTCCCCCCCCCCCCAAGGAGCGACCCTTGCTAAGGGGTCGCTCCCGGCACATAAAAGAACAAAACAAAACAAAAAAATCCCTGGTGTCTAGTGGGCATTTCTGCCCCCCCCCGGGGCAGATCGGCCTAATTATTTTAGGCCGATCTGGGGGGCAGAAAGGGCGTAAAAATAATATGCCCTCTAGGGAGTGACCCTTGCCCAAGGGGCCACTCCCATTATTAGAAGACGCAAAGAAAAAAGAAATCCCTGGTGTCTAGTGGGCATTTCTGCCCCCCCCGGGGGCAGATCGGCCTAATTATATTTGGCTGATCTGTCCCCAGGGGGGGCAGAAATGGCCTAAGCACAATTTGGCCCCCCAGTGAGTGACCCTTGCCTAAGGGGTCGCTCACTGCACATAAAAAAAAAATAATCCCTAGTGTCTAGTGGGCATTTCCGCCCCCCCCCCCAGGGGCAGATCGGCCTAATTATACTAGGCCGATCTGCCCCCGGGGGGCAGAAATGACCTATAAATTATTTCCCCCCCTAGGGAGCGACCCTTGCCCAAGGGGCCGCTCTCATTATCAGAAAACACAAAGAAAAAAATACCTGGTTTCTAGTGGGCATTTCTGCCCCCACCTGGGGGCAGATCGGCCTTATTATATTAGGCTGATCTGCCCCCGGGGGCAGAAATGGCCTAAGCACAATTTGGCCCCCCAGGGAGCGACCCTTGCCTAAGGGGCAGCTCCCCTCATTTAAATTTAAAAAAAAAAAAAAAAAATCCCTTGTGTCTAGTGGGCATTTCTGCTGCCCGATCGCATCGCGATCGGGCAGCAGAAATGCTCAGAATGACATCGGAAGAAATGAAAAGCCTTTTCTTTCTTCCGATGTCCCTACCGCCCCCCTCCTCCCGAGTGGAAGAGAAATGCTAAGCATTTCTCTTCCGCATCGGAGGTGACCTCTGGTGAGGTCAGCACGCGATCGGGTGCTGACGTCATCAGACGTCAGAGGTGGATCGGGGGGTTAGGGGTGAAAGGGGAAGCGATTCCCCTTTCATCCCTGACAGGGGGGTGTGGGGCCCCCGTGGGCCGGGTGCAGGACGAGGTGGTCTCGTCCCAGGCACACAGGAACCGTGTGCTGGAATGAGATCACCTGTCCAAGGCTCCCGGGGGTTAAAAATCACTGCAGATTGAAGTTTAATCTGCAGTGTTTTTTTGAAAAAAAAAAACAAATAAGGTACTGCTCCATCTTCCAGCCCTACTTAAAAACCAAATAGATCTGATTGATTCCTCCAGTGGAGCAGCAAAAGTTATTAGCAATTTTATGTAACAAGAGTAATGTGGAATTATTAAATTCCTCCAATTCCACCCACCCCTAGTATCCACCATGTTTCAATGGAATATCCCATCTGCCAAATGCTAAATAAGGAACTATGGGGCAGATTTAAGATAAGTGGTGCTGCACCTAGTTCAGCTCCACTTTCCTTGCGCTCCTTAGCGCCCCCCTACCACCACCATGTGTGCACCGGATTTAAAATATGGTGCACCATGGCGCAGGGTAGGGGGCAATAGCATCATTTTTTGTGACGCTTTTGATGTACAATGCAGACTTTTGGCCCTACTCGTGAAGAGTACATATGGGCCCATTATGAACAGTGTTATGTCCCTTTGAATGCCTGCTCCAACCAGGCGTTAAATGTGCTAAAAAACATGGCACAAAGACACCATTTTTTTTTAACCCCCCCAAAGGAATGTCGCCTTTGAATATATTATGGCTGGCACTGGCATGATGCAGCACAAAGGGTCACAAAGTGGTGCAATGCATGCATTGTACCACTTTGTGAACATTGCGTGGCATTTTTGGCCTTGTAGCTCCACATTAACATAAACAAAATGCAGCTAATGTGGTGTTGGAATGGAAGTAGGGGCTCTTAACTATGCCCCTATGTTGATTCCATTCAACTTTGTTTACCCATTGATGAAAGTTGCCATCTAAGTTTGAGAAGGGATGTAATTTACCTGAGTTGTTCGCAAACACACTCCACAGACCAGGCACTGCCGAAGAGATAAATAAAATATGAAGGTCAGTTCCAAGCTAGGTATCCATACTGTGGTGTGCATCATTATATCAGTATATGTGAGAGACAAACAATAAATTGCCTTTTTAGGTGGGAAACACTTTACTGTTTTTAAAACGGAAGAGGGACTGTTTAAAGGACTTTGAACAGGTGGACAAAAAGCAAACAGTCTTGCTTCAGGCCATCAGTATTTTATCTGTGCATGCGCTATTGCTAGCCAAATGTGTACTCGTTTTCTCGTAGGCTTGGGTGAGTTTCAGAACTGTTCATGTACCATTAGCATCAAGTATACTCCACACTTTCACATGCTGGTCAAGCTTGATTTTCACTTAACATTTTAGGGATATGAATGTGTTGAAGGATCACAATATGAAAAAAAAATAACTTTATGGATGAACACATTTATCATTAGGAGCCGAATAAAAAAAAATAATAATTATTATTATTCTTCAAGGTCACATGACGATATCATACCGTAAATAAATACCAAATATAACAGCGGAACACCGATTAAGTATTTCAGGCTGACTTTGTATTGTTATGTACATTGACCTTTTGCATTAATTATTAAAATGTATTTTTCGAACCATGCTAAATATTTATTGCAGTGATTTTATTTCTTGTAAGTTTGCTTACTATGAACCCACCTGAAAACTGACAGCTGGAGAATCAGGTGTTGGGATGCATATATGCAAGATTTTGAAATGCACAAATACAAGACGCAAGATTACACGTGTTTACGATACCCTGCCATTGTTTGAGGGCTGCGTAGCCAGAAACAGAGATCCACGACCATTCAGGTAGAGTCCATCCTAAAGAAAGGACAGCAGGTGTGCTGAGAAATGTACATTGTTTTAGACTCTTTGGGACTCCAGCATTGTCTCCCCATGGGAGATAGCAAGCAGAAATAAACCTCTTAAACATGATCCTATCCAGTTTTACACTGATGGAAGTGTCGTCCGTATGAGTAAGTAGGTCACTGGCATCAATGCGCTGAACGCCCCTTCAGGTGTCAGTCGATGACAGGCTGTGCAATGACCAATGTTCCCGTCTTTGCTACCTTCTCCTCAAATTATATGATCTTATGGCACATTGCAATATTTATGAGCCACAGTGGTCAGAGAGAGAAGCTTCGGAGAATAATGGAACTAGGGATAAGCAGTGTGTTTTCGAAGAGGATTCTGGACTTTTTTGATAAAGGATTACTGGAATTGATTGTCAGTAGCAGTTTTTCACCTCTCATTTCTGCAGTGCAGATATAAGTGCCGAATAACCTTCGTAACCTGTGTTTTTCTCTCTTTCTCTTGCAGGCAGTTTAGTCCAGAGAAAGGCTTTTTTGAAACAGAGCTAGTATGTGATAAAGAAAAGCATCTCCAGATATCTTTCTTTAACAAGAATGATTTCAGAAACGATCTTCTGCAACCACATACTGATATTTCAAAAATGACCCTGTTTGGACGTGTGTGAAGTGTTACATCATGGAAAATTTCACTCCTATATTATCTGTAGGCAAGAAGAATAAAGTAATCATGTGTGTTGAAATGTAATTTACACTTTCCCCTTCGGGCGTGATTGTACCTTTACTGATTTAAAAAAAAAACACCAAATAACTTCTTTAAACAATATATTTATTGTTTTGCTTTATTAGTTTGGAAGTGGAAATAATTTAGTGTGAATGTTTGGAATGAAACACCAATTCCTGTTTAAAAGCTTAAAGCAACCCAAAATAATGGAGTTGGACAATGACTCCAAATGCACATTTCTCTTTTTTAGTGTTTCTGAACCACTTTCATAGTTAGACAATTTGAAGTGAAAAATGGCATCCTATACGTAAAAATAAAATTATGAAAATATGGACACAACAGGCCCAAATCATGTGAGGGGTGAGTGAGCAGTGAATGAGTTACTCTTTTAGCGAGTCTGGGAGTTAATACGTTTTATAGCTAGTCAGGCTTAACCAACTAGTCTAGAACAACTAAGTTTAAGCTGATTTCACAATAAAAACATGGACTGCTACTAACAAAGAGGCAGTGGTAATGACTTCAAATGAGAGCTTCTGATCCATGGGGGCGTGGTGAATGGGGGAGTGATTCTGCTGCTCTGGCCCTCGCGGCCAACTAACGTTGATCCCGCACTCTGTAGACCCCACACTGTGAAACTGAAGACAGCTCCATGAATCAGAGTCTCAGGGGCACCTCGGATCTTAACTGGGTGACACAATTTAACACTTACCAGCATTACTTCACCACGCAGCCCGGATCTAGGAAGTAGAGGAGTGCCAAATTCTAATATGGCCAGTGCAACCAAGGGCCTTTGATCTCTCGCGGTGGGACAGGTATCAATCCACCTCATAAGTAGGCCATGTATTAAGGGTTAAGCAATTGTCTATGACTCTACACCAATGTTTCTTCAACCTTTGTGAGTTGTGTTTTTTTTTCTTTTCTGCCTCCTTCATAATGCTGATATCAGTAGTGACCTACATTTTATATCCGACTCCAAGATGGTACCCCCCCCCAAAAACCGTTTTAATTAACTGCACACTGCTATGAAATGAGTGATTTGGCCGTTTTTACTGATTACCGCTACCTAATCGGATGCCTGATGCTTATTAACCCTTGATTATCTGGGCTGATGTTGCTCATTTTGCCTTGATGTGCCTGATATAATACATCACAGGTGGAGAGGCTATATCAGTGCTTCATTTGCAATAAATAATTATAGCATCTACAACTAACTACAACTAACTACACATGTTTTTGGACGATGATGGGGTTTATTCTTCATTGTTTGGGCTTCTTTGATCAGGGGTTTACTCAGTAGGTGTCTCTCTCAGCTCTTGCCCTCTGCTCAGACACTAATCCCTTTGGTGCAGAAACTCAACACAATGCAGTTGCCACAGATTTTGGTACCGTGACCCGAAAAGATGCCAAAACTAGTCCTAAATACACTGAAGCTGAATCTGCTTTACCTGACTCCACGAATAAGGGGAAATCAGACATATCTGCAACAATGGACATGATCTTAACTTAAAAAGGCTCATAAATGTCCACGACTTGTTTAATTCTACGAAGTCCAATACAAATATGATGCAACAGGAACTATATGCAAATAAAGCAGACATCAATTTAATAATAACTAAGCAAATGATTCAGAAGCAAGAATCAGAGCTTTAGAAGATAATTCCACCTGCAAACATATACAAAGACTACAAATATCAAATAAAACCTTACAAAGAGACATAGCCAAACTGGAAGAAAGATACCGCAGGGGGAAGTTATGCATTTTTGGATTACCTGAGGGATTGGAAAACTCCTCAGACTCCTGCATAGCGTTTCAGGAGAAATAGATTCCATAAATGATGAACATTCCCTTTAACAGGAACCTGAATTAGAAGGGGCTCACCATGTTCTTTCCTTCAGATCACGCAACAAAAATATCTCACAACAGATTGTTTGTCATCCCCTAAGACACCAACACTTTGAACTTATTTTAAAGTATATGCAGAAAAAACAACCACGTCCTGTGGAAAGGACATCAAATATTAATCTTTCAAGACTATTATAAAACTACAGTGGAAGCCAGAAAAGATTCTCTGACTCTTTGACCTCGGCTGAAGAAATCAAATCTTCAATTTGCCTTCACAGTCCTGGCTCCATTCAGGATTCTGGCAGAATGGAAGAATCACGTCTTTACTGATCATTGAGATCATCAAACCTTTCTAGATGAAAGATTGGACATTTCTATGGAGACTCAACACCATACCTCAGCAAATCAATCTCATAAGTCTTCCTGATTAGTGACTAAAGTGTATCTACAATATTCGTTAGGAGCCTCAGTTGGATGACATAATGGGCCTTCCTGTTACTGCAGCAGCTACGTTTTCTGTTTTCATTTGTACTGTCTATCATTTTAATTTAAATTTGATACTGAAACTTGTCTGTACATCTGTGTTTACTCATGGCATACATGCTCCTGTTGACACTGAGTACACTTATAGTGGGCTATATTTACATAGTTAAAAATAACCACTGCTGGTGTATTGTGAAACATTCTCAATAACTTTTTGATGTACATTTGTGTTAATACCATATCCTTCCTAATGAATCCTTACATCTGTTAAATATTCCCTGACTCCTTCTATGTTTATACCGTAACAGCCTTGGTCATATCATATGTAGTTTTCAGCAACAAGTCTATAGTCAGTATTTGGTCATTCACAATGTATTCCTGGTTTACCCGGTTATAACTTCTTGTATGACACAATGTTGTATTAATGTGTCTCTGCTTACTCACCTGGGGGATTACTTACAAGACCCTTGCTCCACTGTTGCACCATTTATTTTTAATGCAGTGGTGGTGTTCAGCAGTCCCCCACATTGCGCCACATTTACAAACTGGTGCAATGGGACCAATGCACCAGTTTGTAAAGCCTTGCACCACACTATCGCAGCACCAGGTATAATTTATGCAAGGTAGGCATTCCCATGTAAAAAGCCACGCAGAACAGGTACAGTGAAACTTACAACAATTCACTGCATCCTTCTGCAACTACACCTCATCAAAATTTTAACACCTGCTTGGAGCAGGCATTAAACTTGCATAGGGCTTTTTAACATAGGAGTCTTCCTTTCAGCGCTGGAGTAGCTTCATTTTTTTATGCTAATCCGCAATGCATGAGTTTTAGCACCAATAGATGCATCAGAATTTCTGATGCCTCTGTGTTAACGTGTGCCATGCAACTGTGTATTGTTTATACATTGCATAAATGGCATTGTTGGGGGGGCGTAGGGCAGTTAAAAAAATCTGACGCATCAGAGACGATTGGTCAGATTCTTGTAAACGGGCCCCTGGTGGCCCCTGGTGTTTTAGCTTTTGCCATGAAGGTTAGGATGTGTGTAATATTTTTTTTTCTTTTTTGTATACCTAGTTGATTTGTTAGTGTTATAATTGCTCATCATGATTCCACGATGGATGGTTTCTCACCCCGCTGTTGTCTCCCTCATACCCAGTGTTTTGAGTGAAGTTGGTGGGGGAAGTTGTGGGTAGTGGATAGGGGATGGGATCTATGGTTAAGGGTTTTCTTAGCTTTTCCTTTGATTTTTGTTTTAGTGTCACTATTCTTTTGTGCATTTTTTCCTTATTTTTCCAATGTATTTTTTGACTTGACAATTTGGTATTCAATTGCTATGTTCTTTGACTTGAGACAACATATTATTTATTTGTTCATACATGTGTTAATGCTGAACTTCTTACAACAAATTAGTCATCTATCTGGCTCTTACAATTGTCCTCTCATGTGCAGACACTACCAATGGTTTTATTGCTCATCTAAGGAGTTCCCTCTGTGCTTTTGTCATATAACCATTCCCATATTTTTCACTTATGCACAATGGTACCCTTGATGATAATTTGAACGTATTCTTCTTGAATGTTCAAAGGCTTAGCCACCCAATTAAGTACTAAGAGAGTTGCTGTCCTTTTGTCAGAATTGGATCAGCAATGCCCTTTGTTCCACTGCCATTATTAAGAAAAGAGGGGTGATAATGCTGATTGTCAAGAACTCTGGCTTATTGGTTGATTCCCATATGTCTGACACTGACGACAGATGTATTCTAACAAAGCTTTTCAAGAACTCAAACTCACTCCACATTCTTAATATCTATTGCCCAAATGCCAATGACTCAGACGTCTGGGATTCACTATCCACTGCTTTAGGCCAAATTCCCACTGACAACTTAATCATCATGGGCGGAGATTTGAATTTCCCAATGAACATCACTCCAGATAGACAGTCTACTATTTAAACTTCATGATCTCCTTAAATTGTGCTCTAGATTTCAGAATTGACATCTTTCTTATCTCCAAAACTCATACTCATTTGATAGATCACTGTGATATTTTACAATGCCTAATTTCTGACCATTCCTCTATTTGCTTATCAATACTGGGTACAATTCAAGACCATCTTGCAAAATGTTGAGATTCAATTATTAATCAATTGCAGAAATCTCCTCCAAAAACACTTTTGAAAATACCATAAGTAACAATATCAACGCTAACTTAAGTGCTATTTTCTCTCCTACTACCATTTGGGATGCACTCAAAGCAACAGTCAGGGGCTCACTGATTTATACTCAAGCCAAAGTGAATACATTGTATAACAGGCATCTGTTGAAATTAGAGAGAGAGATTAAATCATTGAAAACCAAACACAAATCTACGTCTGATCTACAAACACTCTCCGTTCTTACTAGTTAAAAATATGAATATAATAAAATCCTAAGCGAAAGAGCCAGAGTTTGGATTAATAAATATAAAATCCTAAAACTCTGTGAGGCTAATAAGGCTTTTAAATTAGTAGCATCATATTTGAACCATTGACAATCAAATAAGAGTTTCACTGTACTTAAAGACAAATTAAATATGGCACCTAAAAATGCTCTAAAGATTTTAGAAATTTTTAAAGACTTATAAATTTCTTTACAGGGATGCTACAGGCACCTCTCCAGTGGCATGCAGAAATTATTTGAATCATTTACCATTGCCCTCAATCTCTGATAAAGAAAAGGAGTCTCTTAGCATACCAGTAAAGAAGAAATTGTTATTGCAATTAAATCTCTCAAAACTCATAAAGATCCGGGACCTTATGGCTTCTTTGCAAATTTCTATATAACATTTGTTCAGTTCTTAGCTGTATACTCCTCAACATTTTCCATCACTTCTCACATTCAGGCCCATATTTATACTTTGTGACGCACAACTGCGCCAACGCAGTTGTGCGTCAAAACTTTTACCGCCGGCTAACGCCATTCCAACGCGCCATGCGGGCGCCTTATTAATGGAATGACCTTAGCCGGCGCTGCGGACTGGTGTGCGTCAAAAAAAATGACTCACACCAGGCAGCGCCGGTGTATGGGAAAATGGGGGTTGTGCGTCAAAAAATGGTGCAAGTCTGGTCTGAGGCAAAATTCAGGCCTCAAACCGGATTTGCGCCATTTATTTTGACACCCAACCTCCATTGACATGACTCCTGTCTTAGCAAAGACAGGAGTCATGCCCCCTTGCCCAATGGCCATGCCCAGGGGACTTATGTCCCCTGGGCATGGTCATTGGGCCTAGTGGCATGTAGAGGGGCCCAAATCAGGCCCCCCTATGCCACAAAAAAAATTGGAAAAAAATACTTACCCGAACTTACCTTTACTTCCCTGGGATGGGTCCCTCCATCCTTGGGTGTCCTCCTGGGGTGGGCAAGGGTGGCAGGGGGTGTCCCTGGGGGCAGGGGAGGGCACCTCTGGGCTCCTTCCGAACCCACAGGTCCCTTAACGCCTGCCCTGACCCAGGCGTTAAAAAACTGCGCACACCAGGCTGTGCGCCGTTTTTTAAGGCCCACCCCCTCCTGTGCGTCAAAATGACGCCAGAGTATAAATAAGGGGCACAGGCCTTAAGGTAATTTTTTGAAGGGAACGCTTACCTTGCGTATAATTAACGCAAGGCTGGTTCCCCCTTCCAAAAAATGACGCACATGGTGGAATTTTGACGCCTGCGGGGTCGGGCGTCAAAGTATAAATAAGGGGCAGGGTTTGCGCCGATTGTGCGTCAACATTTTTGACGCACATTCGGCGCAAACAGAGTATAAATATGCCCCTCAGTGTCAGGAAATGCTAGTGAGGCCACTGTCATAGTGATCCTGAATGAAGGGAGAGATCCAACATTGGCTAAAATCTACAGACCAATCTCTTTGATTAACTTAGATGCAAAAAATCTTTACCAAAAGTCTTTGTAAATGATTAGAACCTCTTCTGCCTCATTTAAGTGGCTGTCCAGAAGTAGGTTTCACAAAAAAGAGAATGTCTAATGATACCACTCTCCTTTTATGCCTTATTACAGAGAAAGCTGAATGAATGAATTCTGACCTGTAGCGATTACTTTAGATGCTGCAAAGGTGTTTGATAGACTCTCTTGGATGTTTCTTGGAGAAACCCTTCTAAACTGTAACTTAGGTGAAACCTTCACTAGAATGGTGATGACTCTTTATAGCTGCCCCTCTGGAAAAGTATAAACTGGTGTCATTTATCCACCCCTTTTAACTTAGAGAAAGATACCAGACAGGTTTGTCGTGTTTCCCCTTCGCTCTTTATTTTGTCTCTCGAACCCTTCCTTCATTGTATTCAGTCCAATAATATGATCTCTGGGGTAGCCTTTAACAAAACCACTACAAAAGTGGTGGCTTATGCTTATGATATTTTAATTGTGACTGAGAATGCTTCACAGTCATTACAGCTCTTTCACAAACAACTTATGACTATGCACGTGTGGCTGGTTATAAACTCATCAAAATAAATCTGTAGTTAAGGGTTTAAATAATCTTTGCACCAGTGATCTGTTAAATTCTTCAGTGTTTTCTTGGCAACAAAAATTGATTAAATATTTGGATTTGGAATTTGGTTCTGATCTCTTAGAGACTTTCCATCAGAACGAAAAAGTGATTCTTAAAAAAATTGAGACGCTTCTGGATAGTAATCCAAAATGTATTACTTGATGGGTCGTATAGAAACTGTTAAAATGATGGTGACCCCTATAGTTGATTATCTTATAAGTATGCTCCCTATGGTTTTTTCTGATGACTTTAACCATAAAATTGATAAATTATTATTGAAACACATTTGGCAAAATAAACACCCTAGACTCGAAAATGAAAAAAAACGTAATCTTCCTACTGATCTAGGAATTAACCTGGCAGACTTTAGGAACTATCAAACTGCACCACTTTTTTGGCTAAACAAGGGTCACTATGACGTTCCCAACAGCCAGATTATCCCTCCCTTTGGCTAGCAGTTGAAAGAGAAATTCTAGATGACTTGAATTTTGTTACTTGGTGTCCACCAAATCTTTGCCTTCTTTACCAATTAGGTATATTTATAACACCAAGTGTGCTCTTTTAAGAGTTGATAAATTATTATAAAACCCCTATTGTCCTTTCCAGTCTGGCATCACTTTGGGACAACCCTAAGCTCAGAATTCATGGTGTTTCTATTTTTTGGCATATATGAGCTTCTAAAGGCATTCATTTTTTGAAACAATTAGGCAAACCCCAGGATCCAGCTCCTTTAGGGAACTTCAACGCAATGTGCAATTGATCAGACTTGGATTTTTATGATTTCATAAAGCTTAAAGCCAACCTTGTCAAGCCAAACTCTTTATTAGGGACCCCTCAATACTTACACTCATCTCTGCCCTTAATAAATCTGGCCACCAAACCTCTAGGTTTACCATTTGTTGAAACCTAAAGCTACAGTTGTAAACTCCAATCTAATCTGTAAATGGAATCCCATTGTTCTAATTTCTCCAGAGCCTAGTTAAAAAGCCAGTTGTCTCCCATAAAGTATCCTCAGCCTTATCCCAAACAAAATACTGGCTCCTGCAGAGAACATTTTGGACTTCTTCTTATCTTTACAGGATGTTCCTTAAAGACAACCCAACATGTTGGAATTGCAATGAGAAACATGGTGACCTCCCTCACTTACTCTTTTGTTGTAGCTCTGTCTCTCAGTTTTGAAACCATGTATTTGATTTTATACAAACCCTCCTTGGAATGTAATTGAATTGAGATTCCTCCAAATTTAGCCAAGGTTTTCATGACCCTCGATTTAGAGGAAGACTCCCTCGTATTAGATATATTAATGGTGGCAGCATTTAAATCTCTTCTCACTAATTGGAAAAATACCTCCTCTACTTCTTTTAAATCTTGGCTGAATTGGATAACCTTCTAAGAAGTGCAGATAGTATCTCTCTTCAAAATTCCCCTTGGAAATCCCAATCCAGACATCTCTGGGGAACATTAGACAATTCCTTTGCTGTCCCCAATCCCCTATGAATCCTCCATTAAGCTATACTATTGGGTATCAACTAATCATTACTATGGTATCCTTTTTCTGTTGTGGGGTTGTGTCTCTTTAGGTTCAAACATGTTATTGCCTTTGTCATATCACTATCTTTTCAAGTCTACAGTGGTGACATACTGACATATTCTTTCTGTTTTGCTTCTCTTTTATTCATTCATTTATTTTTCCTTTATTGTATCAAGTGCTTTTACATGAAGAAGTGCATACTGAATTGGTTTACACCATCTTGTACTTTGTAATACTGTTCCATATTAGTTTTATATTTTTGTGTTTTTCTGTATATAAAAAATAAATAAACATTGTTTGAAATAAGAAAAGAGGTTCCGATCCATAGACTAGATTACATATTTTGCCCAGTAGTAGGAGCACTGCCTGCGAGTAAAACAAAAACATCAAGCACAGCCCATATAAATATGTACTTTGCTTCTTATTAGCACCTTGGTACAAATTACAGACCAATAATGCCACCATAGCTTACAATATATGTAACCAAGAACAAGAAGACTTTGGCGCCTAGCCAAAAAGATACATCTAAGTGGACTGCAAATCTACTACGCTTACATGTAGAGCTGTTCTTTTGTGCTTGTCACCTTTTCCGGTGTATATTTTCATGATTGAGATACAGGAATATCGAGGACAGATTACTGAGACAAAATATATTTTAAAAGTGCCTATAGAGAAGTATAGCTTTACTATTCCTAGCTATGCATCTGCCTAACTTGAAGTTTATGTCCCATGTAGTTACATATAGGTGGATATAGGTATAGGTAATCTAGACTTACTTACCTGCTGATATGTTATTTTTGATATTCTGTCTTCAAATGTTGTCCTATTGATATTGTGGTTTAGATATTCAGTGTGCGCACTGATTTACACCAAAGTTTAGCCCTACATGTCTCCATCCCTTCAGTTCAGGGGTCGGAGACACTGAAGGATATGTTTACAAATGTAAAGTTGCTACTAGCGACTTTCCACAGGTAAGTGGAGATCTCCCTATGAGAAAGTATAGGGAAAATTATTAATGTCCAACATTTTTTAAAAAGATTATGGCAATATTTCAATATCAAACCTAAATGTAAAATATTTTACAATATTTATTACTAATATAGAATCAAGAAAATATGTTACAACACATCACCTCATTAAACTAAATATGTATTAAATGATAAATTGGAATATATTTATTTAAATTATCAATAAAAATGTTTAAAAATAATTTTTTAAAATCTCATACAGTAATTTATGTGGGTTTAGGTATTCAGTTTTATAAAAAGTTATGTGTTGAATTAAATGCTTTGTTTTTTTAATGTTTTAACAAACGTGGAAAACATTTCAAATTTTATCTTTAAATTAATGTTAGTGTAACATTTTAAAGTAACTATGAAATAATTATATGCATTTTATCACTAAACACATTTAGGACTTAGTGGGACAACTAGAGACACTATGTCCATACCATCACTGCATCAGAAAGATGCTCATGTACTCTTAGGTTCAGATGCATAGACAGAGGCTTTCTCAGGAACTCACATTGAATCACTGTTACATAGTCCCACACACAGAGACATACTCATAGGTAATAATTCACTCAGAGGCACAAACAGGATCACATATTCCCGCACCATCAGTGAGTCTTTCACATATTCATTTACTCATAGGTGAAGGCTCAACCTCAGAAGAAAACACAGCAATACACATTCGTACAATGCAATTACACAGTGAAAGACTCTGGGTCATATACAGAGTCTTACTCAGAGACACACATTTGCATACCAGTCTTGAGTCATATACACACTCACATAGCCATGGGCACAGACACTTACCCAGAGGCTCACACTGGCGTACACTTTTGCACTTAGCAACTGAAATACACATACACTCATACTCATACACCCATAAGCTCACAGGCACAGGTTCAAAAAGAGAGTCTTACTCCTGGATGTGTATTTGCACAATGCTGCTAAATCATGAACAAATGCCTGCACGCTTAGGCACACATTCACATACAGAGGCTTACTCAGGGTCATAAATTTGCACCCTGTCACTAATTGCATATGTACTGGTAGACACATAGGCCCTCATTACAACCCTGGCGGTCGGTGATAAAGCGGCGGTAATACTGTCAACAGGCTGGCGGTAAACAAAAATGTAATCATGACCACGGCGGAAACCGCCAACAGATACAGCCACTTTAACACACAGACGTCCATGGCGCTAACAACAAAAACCACAGTGGTAATTGCAAACTGCCAAGCGGAAGACAATGTACCACCCACTGCATTTCAATATGGAGAGAACACTGCAGGGGCATAAGGTCGAAAACACACATGCACGGGGGATGTGGGGTACCTCAGCCGGAAGATGATACAACACCACTGCTCCTGGAGGGGGCTCCATGCCCACTGCTTGGTCCTGGGAGTGCAAGGCCACAGTCTCTCACGTGGGTGGTTTAACCACTGCTTGGTCCTGGGGAGTGCAAGGCCACAGTCTCTCAAATGGGTGGTTTGTCTACTGCTTGGTGCTGGGGAGTGCAAGGCCACAGTCTCTCAAATGGGTGGTTTGTCCACTGCTTGGTCCTGGGGAGTGCAAGGCCACAGTCTCTCAAGTGGGTGGTTTGCCCACTGCTTGGTCCTGGGGAGTGAAAGGCCACAGTCTCTCAAGTGGGTGGTTTGCCCACTGCTTGGTCCTGGGGAGTGCAAAGCCACAGTCTCTCAAGTGGATGCCTTCTTCCACTGGTTCTGGAGGGGGCCATGTGCCCAGTGTGCTTCATCCTGGCAAGGAGGGGCTGGGTGGATGCCTTCTTCCACTGGTTCTGGAGGGGGGCTTGTGCCCAGTCTGCTTCATCCTGGCAAGGAGGGGCTAAGTGGATGCCTTCTTCCACTTGTTCTGGAGGGGGTCTTGTGCCCAGTCTGCTTAATTCTGAAAAGAAGGGGCTGAGTGGATGCCTTCTTCCACTTGTTCTGGAGGGGGCCATATGCCCAGTGTGCAAGATCCTGGCAAGTTGGGGCTGAGTAGATTCCTTCTTCCACTGGTTCTGGAGGGGGCCATGTGCCCATTGTGCTTCATCCTGGCAAGGAGGGGCTGAGTGGATGCCTTCTTCCACTGGTTCTGGAGGGGGCATTGTGCCCAGTCTGCTTCATCCTGGCAGGGAGGGGCTGAGTGGATACCTTCTTCCACTGGTTCTGGAGGGGGCATCGTGCCTTGTGATGCAGATGTTTTGGAGTGCAAGTTCACAGTCTCTCACCTGGGTGTCACAACAACAGCCTTTGTAGGGGCCAGGACGCACTGCAGCCCATGTAGTCACCACTACACACTGCTCTCCAGTGGTGACGGCTGCTCAGTGTATGCCTGTTGTGCTGCAGGTGGTGGTGCAGACAGTGGTGGTGGTAGCCTCCAGGCCTTCACCTGCAGACTCGGATGGCTGCCCACTGGGACTGCTGCTGCTGGCTGTGGTGATGCTGGCGGCAGTGCAGGTGGCGGTGCTGGCCACGGTGCAGGTGGCGGTGCTGTCAGTTGTGGTGGTAGCCTACAGGCCTTCACCTGCAGCCTCGGATGGCTGAAGTGCCATGGCTGGTGTTCTGTGCCCCTTCCTGCCCTTGGAAGATGATAGTGCCTCCTTGTTTCTGTCAGCTGGAGTCTTTGAGTTGGCCTTGCTGGCTGGTTGTGCCTCCTCCCCCTTACTGGATGCTGTCCCCTTCTTTCCCTTGCCAGGTGGCGGAACCTTCTTGGTCTTGGCAGGTGTTGGTGGCACAGAGGCTGGGCTGACGGGTGCTCCTTGGAGCCTCTCACAGCTGCAGAAACCACAGTGGCCATGGACTGGGTGGCAGAGGTGCTGGGCTGGGTTCTGGCCACCCTGGCCCGAGGTGAAGGATGGGGGGTAGGGAATAGGTCAATGGTGGTGAGGAAAAGCTTCTTAAGGACATTGTGTTGGGAAGAGGGTGAAGGTTTGGGAGTGGAGGAAGAAGGAGTGGTTGTAGGAGGTGTCAGTCTGCTGTGTATGGGTGCAGGTACATGGGCTGGATGCTGTTGTGAGGTGGATGCCTGTTGAGTGGGTGTGTGCATGCGTTTGTGTACTTTGGGAGGAGGGTTCACAGACACAGTGGGAGAGGACACAGGGGATGTGTGGGTGGTGACTGCCAGTGAGAGGCATGTAGTGATAGGTGTGCTGGTGATGGAGGTAGTGGATGCGGATGTAGTGTATGCAGGTGTGAGTGGAGACGCTTCTGGGAGGGGGGTGGACGAGGAGGAGGGGGACACAGTGGAGTCAGTCGATGTTGGTGTGTCTGCATGGGGATGGTGCTTGTGTGAGTGCCTGTGAGATGAAGTGTGGTGCTTGTGTTTGCCTGAGCCACTTCTGTGTGTTGATTTGGGTGATTGCTGGTCTGAAGGTGTGCTTGGCCGGGGTTGAGGGGATTGGGACTGGGTAGAAGAAGTTGGATGGGGGAGGCTGGAGACAGGGAAAATGGCTGCCATCAGTGCGGAGGCCAGAGCCTGGAATGCTCTCTGTTGGGCCGCCATGCCAGAGTGAATGCCCTCCAGGTATGCATTTGTTTGTTGCAAATGCCCTGCCACACTCTGGATGGCATTCAGTATGGTTGACTGCCCAACAGTGAGGGATCTCAGATGGTCAATAGCCTCCTCACTGAGGGGAGCAGGGCTGACTGGGGCAGGGCCTGAGGTGCCTGGGGCGAAGGAGATGCCCACCCTCTTGGGTGAGCGGGCACAGGAAACACACTGAGGGGCTGCTGGGAGGGTGGTGCTGGTACAGGGTGGCAGCTGTACAAGTTCTGGGGGTGGGCACAGAGGTGTCTGACACTGCCAGGGAGCTTCCATCTGAGGAGGAGTCGCTGTTGGTAGTGTCCCCTCCTGTCTCCGTCATGGTGATCCCCTCACCCTCCGTCCCACTGGTGCCCTCACCGTCGGTGGATTCAGCCTCCAGGCCCATGTGGGATGCAGTTTTCTCTGTTCCCAGTGCCTCTGCTCCTCTGCCGGATCATGCTAATGACACAAGGACAGGGTAACAAAACAAGAAGGGGGGGGGGAGACAGAGGATACACTTGGTCAATGCCAGCAACAACACTACTGTTGACGTACACAACACACAGGGATCAGCCCTATACACTTGGCCATGTACTACCAGTTACAATGCTAGTCACCAGCCCCTGGGGTACAATGCCTAACGCCATTAGCTGCATACCTGAAACCGACAGGACCCTGCCCATTAGTAGATGCCACTAACACTATTGGGGTTGGAGTGCTTCAGAGCATGCCCAACATGGGACCTACCCTGCCATGTTTGCCCTGGCCTAGGGGCACCCACAGCCCACATCCCCCAGCCAGGTAAAACCTTAACGCTCTCAAAGTCATGATTCTGAATCTTTACTCACCCCCTTGTGGCTGCTGTGATGCCTTCAAGCGCCCATCCAACTCCAGATAGGCCACCGCCAGGATGTGGAACATCAGGGGGGGGTCAGGGTACGACGGGCACCCCTTCCTCATTGGGAGGCCAACCCCAGCTGGGCCTCTGCTGTCTTCCTTGCCCAGTGGCGCAGGTCCTCCCACCGTTTGCAGCAATGGGTGCTCTGCCTGTCAAAGGCCCTCCAGGGTCCGCACCTCCTTGGCAATGGCACGCAAAATACCCTTTTTCTGATGGGTGCTGACCTACAGGAAAATATGCATAGAAAAAAAATATATGAGTCATACCATCCAGCCAGTTACACTCATGGCCCTCCATATACCTCCCATCTCCTTACGCACAGATATTGAGCACCAGACATGTAGCACTCTGCCCAGGACCCCTCAGGCCCCCCTACACAAGGCTTACACACACAGCAATCCATACATTTATGGCCCGCACATCATGCTCAGAGTTTACTCACCTGTTTGTCTGGAGGACCATAGAGTAAAGTGTACTGGGGTAGGACCCCATCCACCTGTCTGTCAAACTCCTCCGAAGTGAAGGCGGGGGCCCTTTACCCAGACCCTCGAGCCATTGTCGCTTCCAGATACAGGTCACAGCAGCACTTACAGTGTAGGTCCTCTCCTGTTGAAGGTCAGGTAGCAAGTGAGTGAACAAATAGACAATGGCGGTCACGTCCGCAGCGGTGCGTACCATCACCTCCGGCGCACATCGACATTGGCTCCTGGAACCCATCGAGCTCAATGATAACCAATGCGAAGTTGCGCGGCGGTCATCGTCCGCCGTCCACAACGGCACACAATGCTATCAGAATTACCTCATTTCCACATGTCTCTCCTCACAGGTCAGGCAGCCGCCATTTCAGGGGGGCACAGGCCATGGCACCTAACTGCGTCACAGCAGACATTGGCACATCAACTGACTCTCGAGTTCACCTATTGTTTCTGTAAAGGAAGAAATGCATATTTATTTTAACATATGTGTGAATATGACCCTCTGCTCACTGTTCTTCACCCTAGAGTTCAACCGCTGAGGATGAATATAAGATGGAGACATCCCCTGTGTGCAGACCCCTGGTGGACCTGGAAACAATGGAGGACAGGCACATTATCCTGACCTACAGATATGATAGGGCCACAATCCAAGAGCTGTGTGCCCAATTGGAGCCAGACCTGATTTCAGCTATCCGCCAGCCCACAGGTATCCCCCCTCTAGTGCAGGTCCTGTCAGTGCTCCATTTCCTGGCAAGTGGTTCCTTCCAAGCGACAGTGGCCGTGGCATCAGGGATGTCTCACCCAATGTTCTCATATGCGCAGCTACATCATATTCCCCCAGGTGGAGGATTTGGCCACATTGAAGGCTGACTTCTATGCAATGGGACATATCCCCAACATCATTTGTGCCATTGATGGTACACATATTGCATTTGTCACGCCCTGGAGAAATGAACACGTTTTCAGGAAAAGAAAAAGCTTTCACTCTCTGAATGTGCAGATGGTGTGTTTGGCGGACTAGTACATATCCCATGTCAATGCCAAGTATCCTGGCTCTGTGTATGATGCCTTTATATTGAGGAATAGCAGTATTCCATATGTGATGTCTCAACTCCAGAGGCACCGGGTGTGGCTAATAGGTGAGCCCATGATCCCCACCCAGTTGATATAGGTATATGGGTGTGGGTTTGGCCCTAAGGGTGAGTGTGTGGCTAACAGTTATCTCTCCATATTTACGGGTGACTCTGGTTACCCAAACCTCTCATGGCTACTGACCCCAGTGAGGAATGCCAGGACAAGGGCAGAGGAACATTACAATGAGGCACATGGGTGAACAAGGAGGATCATTGAGAGAACCTTTGGCCTCCTGAAGGCCAGATTCCAGTGCCTCCATCTGACTGGTGGATCCCTGTACTACTCACCCAAGAAGGTGCGCCAGATCATCGTTACATGTTGCACAACCTGGCCTTGAGACACCAGGTGCCTTTTCTGCAGGAGGATGAGCCTGGAGATGGTCATGTGGCAGCAGCAGAGGAAGAAAATGTGGACAACAGAAGTACACTCATTCAACAGTACTTCCAGTGACACACAGGTAAGACACTGTAACTTCACGTTCCATTGCAGTATTGTGTTTGACGTTTGAACATGGCAGCCTGATTTCCCTATTTCTATGGCCACTTACTCTACCCTCTGACATCTCTATTTTCAGATCTCTGTGCCCCACTATGTCTCCTGGTGTGTTTACTGCTGCCCACTACAGGTCATTCCTATGTTAATATTACAGTATATTTGAATTGCAATGTTTACAGTTTGTGAAACAAATACATTTGTCATAGAATTCACAGACTCCATACTTACATTTGTTCCAAGGGTAGTTATTTATGTGCTAATAGGTGTAGGGGGTATTGCAATGGGCTGGGTTGCTGATGGAGGAAAGCCCAGGGTAGAGTCCAGTCTATTTGTATCACAAGTGCATTGTGCAAAGGGGCATAGGAAGTGGAGCAATGGCAGTTCAAGGTGGACAGGGTGACAGAGTGGGACAGAAGGGTGACAATCAGGAGAGTCCTATTTCCTGGCGGGAGTCTTGGCAATCTTCTCTGGCCTCTGCCTGGATCGCAGGGACCATTTGTGGGGTGGTTATCCTTCAGCAGGGGGTGGGGTGCTGGTGGCCTGTTGGTCCTGTGTGGAGGCCTCCTGGCCACCAGCGCCGGCGTAGGTGGAGGGCTGCTCTACGGTGTGGCTAGTGTCAGGGGCCCGTTGGTGTGCCACTGCCTCCCTCATGGTGTTGGCCGTGTCTGCCAGCACCCCTGCAATGTTGACCAGGGTGGTGTGAATGTCTTTCAGGTCCTCCCTGATCCCCAGGTACTGTCCCTCCTGCAGCCGCTGGGTCTCCTGCAACTTGTACAGTATCTGGCCCATGATCTCCTGGGAATGGTGGTATGCTCTCAGGATCCCTGCAAGTGCTTCATGGAGAGTCGGTTCCCTGGGCCTGTCCTCCCCCTATCGCACAGCAGTCCTCCCAGCTTCCCTGTTGTCCTGTGCCTCTGTCCCCTGAACGATGTGCCCATTGCCACTGACCCCAGGTCCCTGATCGTCCTGTGTTTGTGGGGTCGCCTGGGGTCCCTGTAGTGGTGGACACACTGCTGATTGATGTTCCTGGGGACAGTAGTATGGGCCCGCTGGGTGGGTGCTGTGGTGGTGTATCCTGAAGGGGGAGGCTCTGTGGTTATTTGGGACTGTGGCTGGGTCACTGACTGTCTAGAGGTCCCTGATGGGCCAGGTTGGTCATCGTGATCCAGGCGTGCAGAGCTGCTGTCATCACTGTGAGTCTCTTCGGGGGGACTGGATGTGGCTGTCACCTCTTCTCCGGTGAAGTTGAGTGGGGATCCTGTGGGGATGTAAATGCAGTGTTAATGTATCTGCATGTGCCACCTTGTGCATGGATATGTTTCCCTCTATGGTTGTTATTAGCTAGGCAGCTTTGGCTTGTGTGAGTTGTGCTTGGTTTAGCAAAGTGATTGTCACTAGTGTGCATGCTGTGGTGATGGGTGTCAAGGCAGGTCTGTGATGGGGGTCCATGCATTGGTGTTGCATGCAGTGCATGGTATTGGGATGGGTGGGTTGTGATGGTGGGGTAAATGTGAGGTGGTGGAGTGATGGGGGTGAGGTTAGTGGTAGGATTTTGTGATGGCATGCAGGTAGGGTGGGGGATAAAGTAATAAAGATTTGACTTACCAGGGTCCAGTCCTCCTGCTACTCCTGCCAGGCAGTCAGGATGCATTATCGCCAAGACTTGGTCCTCCCATGTTGTTAGTTGTGGGGGAGGAGATGTGGGTTCACCGCCAGTCCCCTGTACAGCTACCTGGTGTCTTGCAACCACGGAACGCACCTTCCCCCATAGGTTGTTCCACTTCTTCCTAATGTCATCCCTTGTTCTTGGGTGCTGCCCCACGCCGTTGACCCTGTCCATGACTCTCCACCATAGCTCCATCTTCCTAGCAATGGATGTCTGCTGCACCTGTGATCCGAATAGCTGTAGCACTACCCGGATGATTTCCTCCACCATGACCCTTAGCTCCTCATCTGAGAACCTGGGGTGTCTTTGTGGTGCCATGGTTGGAGTGTGATTGGTGTGTGTGAGGGAGTGTTAGGGTGATGTTTTGGGGTTTGTGCCGTGAGGTGCATGGATGGTGTATGGGTGATGCTGTTATGGCTCAGATTCAGTGGGTGCTCCTGGCTTGTCTCTCTCTTTCAGTTGGCAATATGTTTTGTTGTAAGGGGTTGTGGGTATTGTGGAAGTGTGTTTTATATTGGATTGGGTGTGTGGTGTCTGTATGTGTGTCAGGTGTGTGTAGTCTGAATTGTCCAATGTGGTGTAGTTTTGTTAGTGTTTGTGTGTATTTTGAGTGCGGCGCTGTGTACCACCAATGGATTACCGTGGTTGAATGTCCGCTTCAGTGATTTGTGGGTCATGATGCTGTGGGCGTATTTCTGTAGGCCTAACAGTGTGGGTTCTGGTACCACCACTTTATCACTGACCTTTCGTCTGGCAGAATTGTGTGGGTTTCTGTATAGTGGCAGATTTCTCTGTGTGGGTCATAATACCCGTAGCTGTATGCTGCCACTGTCATGGTATGTTGGTGGCCGTCAGCACGGCCGTAAGTGGCATTTACCGCCAATGTTGTAATGAGGCCCATAGTCTACTTAGAGGTACACACGGGGAATCACATTAACCCACTGCCACTCATTCAGAGATACTTTCACCTTGTCATAGGTGGAGGCTTACACTTAATGACGCACACAGGGCCACACATTTGCATATCACCACTGAATCAGACATATGCTTGTGTACTCATAGGTGCGCATAGACTCTCACTATGAGGCACACAGAGAGACATATTTGCACACCAGCACTGACTCACATAAACACTCGCATACTCATAGCCCCTGATTCATATTCAAAGAGTGTGATATAGAGACAGTGATATATGCACAAATGTAGGGGAAGTAAGTTCAAGAGAAAATGAGACTTTTAGACTAGTTTTCACTAACAAACAATTGCATAACAGCAAAGAATATCATGGTGGGACACAAAAGCAAACAGACTGAAACTGTAAAAATAGAGCTATTTGTATTTTGGTGAAACTACAAATAGCTGTATTCTAGTGCACAAATTCCTACCTCCATCTCTGTTGGATCTGAAATTAACTGTTGGGTGTTTTAGTATAAGGTTTGGTGTGGGCACCATTAAAACGCAAACAGGAAAAAAGAAACAAAATGTAAGGATAGTCCCTGTAAGTATGTTTGTGTACTGTACCAATATGTGTGCTAGTTTATGTAACACTGCAAGCCTGAATTATCCCACACTTTAGAGAGTTCTCTCCAAATGATTGAAACTCCAGAACCATATCTGCAATGCTCTTTACTGCTGCAAGCACAGAGGAGAAGGCCAGGGGAGCAGGCAGTGTCTCTGGTGGTACATCTGCAGAAATAGCATAGTGGCATGTCAGAGGAGGATGACAATGGTGGTGAATGCTTACCAGGTGAGTGGCTAAAGGTGATGTTAGAGTATTTCCAAGACAACACATGCTTGAAAGGTTCCTGTCAGTGCTTACTCTGTGCTGCTTGAGCATGGATTGCTTTTGAGTTTGAGGAGAGCAGGTAATGACCTCCAGCCCAGGAATAAAGCTGACACCAACTCTGTGAGGGAGAAACAGTTGATGAGCCAATGAGTTCTTCCTCTTCATCTTTGCCAGACATCACTTCTACCTGCTAGTTTTCAGGAGCTGGAACAAAGGGAGCTTGGTCAGTAGAAGGACAGGAACAAAAGCAAAAGTCAAAGGTGTGGCTTGAGACACTAAGGACTGAGATCTGTAGGTGTTTATTATGTTCTGTAAAAAGTAATACATAATAAAATTAGTAAACAAGAATTATGATATCCAGGCTGCACTCAAAATTAAATAAGACACTAGAAATAAACAAGTACAGAAACACATAAGGGTAACTCTATCTGTACACTAGCACTCACACTGACAAACACTTATATACCAATAGACACACATCCGGACACACAACTACAGGCAGAGATGAATGTCGTGGAGTACACTGTATGATATACTAATGGGCAACCTGTTGCAGTTGGTGGACTCACATATTTCCGTGGGCAGTGCCCACTTTGGATTTGCCTGCTGAAATCTTATACTAATGGCTTGATGGAGTTGGGGTCATTGATGTAACTACATCTGGCCGTCTGCCTTATTTAGAGCAGATGTTTTGTGTGTGTGTGTTTTTCTCTGTTCAGAGTAGCCAGACTGAAAGCCTCCAGGGCCACCCCCAGTTATCCTATAAATTAAGCAGCATCACAAAATAAAATGATGGGCAGAGTGTTGAAACTTTTCAAACACTCGCCCCCATTCACAGATCTGGGTTTATTCCATTGTTATTTTGTTGTCCACGTCATCCCAGTATGGACCCTGTGGGTGAAGTGTAGAGAAAAGTCAAAAAGTTTAGTAAACATGCAAAACAAACGAATACAAATATTTGTGTTTTATATTGAGCTCAATTAATGTTATATATTTTAAATGTAGAACAAAAGCACAATTACCACGATTTAAATTTAAATTCAAAATATCATAAATTTGTATGTATATTAACACAAATTAAAATATTTTCAGAAATTTAAATTAAAGCAAAAACAAAGTTGAAGTTAAATATTTATATGTTTTTATTATGTCTTAGCCAGTTTCTGCATTGATTCTCACCATAGCCTAGCTGAGTACAGCATACTTTCATAGGTGTGGGCACCCAAACTCAGTCCCAAAATATTCAATACCACAACGTAGATTGGCAAGCAAAGCATATACTCCAGGTGCTCTTAAATAGGTGCTGTGTTTATTCCATAGTTTGCAAATGCATTTCAGCTTGACTGTCTTGTTCATAATTATTAAAAGTAATGTATCAGTTTAATTAAAAGTAATTGAATTATACTTTAATAGAAATACATGTTACAATAATTTTGACAGCCAAGAAAGATTATTAAAACATTAAAACATAAAAAATAAATATGTTTTATTCTGATAGCTTTTTTCAACATTAACTTAAATGCATTTATGTTTTTTTAATAGTTTGTCATTTTATTTTATTTAACACTATCCACATGTAGTTTTGTTTTATGTAGCAACCTCCATTATTTTATATGGGAGGATGTTGCAGTACTAGTGGTGAACACTTGGGGTGCAGGATTTGTACCAGCTTTCAGATGGAGTACATTTACTACAGGTTTGGGTCCCTTATTGAGGTAGTATTTTGGAAGTTTCATGAATCGTAGTCTTACTAAAATTGTCTTGGTTTTGGAAGATTGATATAATGGTGGAAGTAAAAGAGGACTTTTGCAGTTTTGGAAGGATATTCCCAATCTATTAGCTCATGAGGAGATTTGATCAAGCCCTGAAGAAGTGCCAGTTCACCTTAAGCCTCAAAACACATGTTGGCTGTACAACATCAAAGAAACCAACTATTGAAATTGATATGAAAGTAAAGTGACTCTTTTTAAATTTTAAATTGTTTGGCTATACTACAGCAATAACTTTTAAACAAGCAACACTGAATTTTGACAGTAATATTAGCCATGCAAAGATACAAATTTGCAAATACAAAATAAAAATAAAGAACTAATGAAATGAATAAATGTATTTGTTCTTTAATTTACAAAGTGTCATTATGTTTTTCTTTTTTGGACTCCCCCCCAATTTGTTTCATTTATATTTCAGTGGTTCATGAAATTTTGGCACTAGGGTTGTTTCACCAAGGTCCTGTCAACCTGGTTGGTTAAGTCAAGCAGTCCTGTTACTACCACAAACACCTTGGTTTTCATAGTTCTTTAGAAGTTATGGTTATGAATAACAGTGGGCTTAACATTTTGTGGATGGGTGCACAGTCCTCCTTAAATCATTTCCTAACCCTCCATAAACTCCTCTTAACTTTTTTCCCATCCCTCCACTTTAGTCATAAGTATTCCTCCTTTTCTACTGGCTCCCCTTTGCCCCTCCCACATTTACTACTAAAATGTATACTTACATGTGTGCAGACACCACAATCATTCGAAGAGATCACTGCATAGAAGAATAGGAGAGGCAGAAGTGAAACCTCTACACATAAGTTTGTGAATAGCATTTTATGTTATGTGAGTAGTACACATTTAGCACTACTAAACATATTACATAATAATACAATTTGTGAGTGGACCCCATTGTGTTTATCATTTGAGCATTTTGTATGTGTTAGCCCTGTACCATCTACTCACAAACCAAATGTAGCACTCTCAATATTTTCAAGATTACTTTGTTATCCTATACATTAAGCAACATCACAAATAAAATAATGGACAGATTGCTGAAACTTTTCAAATGTTCACCCCCATTCACAGAGCTGGGTTTATTCCATTGTTATTTTGCTGTCCACGTCATCCCAGTATGGATCCAACCATATGCAAATCGTTCTAGACCCTGCTCCCCGTGGGAACAGTCCTGCCTGAACTGCAAAGCCAGGTCCCCCGTGGACCGGAAACAAGCATCCTGGGACTGAGTGTGGGGTATCAACCATCATCAGCCAGGCTAGCTTGAATCCAGTGTTTCTGTGAGCAACGGACCCACGTCTGGGCCACTTAGGGCACACATAGCAACACCACAAATTAAAATGAATGGTGGAGTGTTACAACTTTTCAAACACTCACCCCCAGTCACAGATCTGGATTTATTCCATCATTATTTTGCTCACCACTTCACCCCAGTATGGACCCTGCCATATGCAAATCGATCTTGACACTGATCCCCATGGGAACAGTCCAGCCTGAACTGGCAAGCCAGGTCATCCCTGGACCAGAAACAAGCATCATACTCCCAGTTTTGAGGTATCACCTCTCATCAGCCAGGCTAGCTTGAATCCAATAGTGAAGCTAGCAAGGGGCCCACATCTGGGCGTTCCCTTGCCACTTAGGGCACACAAAGCAACACAACAACATAAAGTGATGAACAAAGTGTTGAAGTTTTTCAAACACTCACCCCCAGTCACAAATCTGGGTTTAATCCATCGTTATTTTGCTCTCCATATCACTCCAGTTTGGAATGAGCCATATGCAAATCAGTTTTGATCCCGTTCCCCATGGGAACAGTCCAGCTCTGCCAGGTCCTCCCTGGTCCCAAAACAAGCATCCTAATGCTCCAATACTGGCTCACCCACAATCTTTTCTTTATTTGACAATAAGATATGTACTTAAAAACAGGAAACAGCCATGGGAGCCTCCTTTGCCCCAACTTATGCTAATCTATTTATGGGATGGTGGGAAAAGGAGATTGCCTGGTCTAAGAAGAATGAGTATTACATGGACCATGTAGAGGTCTATATGAGATTAATTGATGATTAGTTTTTTTTACCCTCAAGCAGTGCTGAATAATGCCTACAATACAACTAAAGCAATAAACAGAGCTCATCAACAAGAAAGATATCAAAATGTAAAATGTAGCATTATCATGGAATACTATGTGGTATAGCCATACCTCAAGGAAATACTGAGGAGGAAGTAGCTTGTACTGACTTCCAATGAGCATCTGAGGTATTATTTTTCGACCACACCACAGCACCATGTATTTTAGAACTATAAACCTTGGTGATATATTAACCAGTTATTTCTATCAACCCGCAAAAAATGTGGTACGAATGCGGCATAGTGTATATACATTTGGCATTATTAAAAAGGAGTATGTAACATTTCAGGGCTGATAACAGATCATTATGGAAAGAATTGCATGAAACTGAAAACTAGAATCCTTCAGCATAGAGTGGCTACTGAAAATAAGAACTACCCTGTGGTCAAACAATTCACAAAAAGAAATTATGGACCACTTGCATATAGTGGCCATTGAAAATAAGAGCTACCGTATGGTCAAAAATTTACAAAAAGAAATGATGGACCACTTGCAGTTTCAAATACAATGCCATAAAAGTTGTGAAAAAAAATCCCACTGGAACCAAGAAAGGAGGAATCAAGGTTAATTTTAATGCTCAGCACAGAAAAACCAAGGCCCATATTTATACTTTTTGACGCACAACTGCGCCAACGCAGTTGTGTGTCAAAAATTTTAACGCCGGCTAACGCCATTCCAAAGCGCCATGCGGGAGACTTATTTATTGAATGACGTTAGCCGGCGCAGCTGACTGGTGTGCGTCCAAAAAAATGACTCACACCAGGCAGCGCCGGCGTAGGGGAAAATGGAGCTTGGGCGTCAAAAAATGGGGCAAGTCAGGTCTGAGGCAAAATTTTGGCCTCAACCCGATTTGCGCCATTTTTTTTGACGCCCAACCCCCATTGAAATGACTCCTGTCTTAGCAAAGACAGGAGTCATGCCTCCTTGCCCAATGGCCATGCCCAGGGGACTTACGTCTCCTGGGCATGGTCATTGGGCATAGTGGCATGTATGGGGGCACACATCAGGCCCCCCTATGCCACAAACAAATTACGAAAAAAATACTTACCTGAACTTACCTTTCCTTCCCTGGGATGGGTCCCTCCATCCTTGGGTGTCCTCCTGGGGTGGGCAAGGGTGGCAGGGGGTGTCCCTGGGGGCATGGGAGGGCACCTCTGGGCTCCTTCTGAGCCCACAGGTCCCTTAATGCCTGCCCTGACCCAGGCGTTAAAAAACGGCGCCCATCAGGCTGGGCGCCGTTTTTTAAGGCCTGCCCCCTCCTGTGCGTCAAAATGACGTCACAGTATAAATAAGGCGCACAGACCTTAAAGTCATTTTTTGGAAGGGAACGCCTACCTTGCATATAATTAACGCAAGGCTGGTTCCCCTTCTAAAAAATGACGCACATGGTGGAACTTTGACGCCCGCGGGGTCGGACGTCAAAGTATAAATATGGGGCAGTGTTTGCGCCGATTGTGCGTCAAAGATTTTGACGCACATTTGGCGCAAAGAGAGTATAAATATGCTCCCAAGTGTTTATAATATTGATGAAGGCTTTTATGTGCATCATTGAAGAATTTGTTGGACGTAGTCAGGTGCATACCCATTTGCATTTATTTGCACATTTTGCACATATTCTAATCCTTCATCCCTTCCCCCAACTTTTTGTGTCTAACAATCCTGTTTGAATTATGCATAGTCTTCATTTCTTTCTATTTTGTGGCTACTCAGTCAATGCTGCTAATCCATGCTTTTGGAAATACTGTTTCCTTTTCTAAAGTATTGTCCTTTATAAAGTACTCTGATTGGTCTGTTTTTTTAATGACTAAGGGTGGGGTGCTTTAGGGTCTTTTATGAACTGAAATTATGAAATTCATTTTTATTCCTATACACATTAGCAAAACTGCCACAGAGGTGATTTGAATGCTACTCTCCGAAAAAGGGGGGAAAGTAGTTTGAACGTTTTAACACAGATTTTCCCAAGGTTTTAAAAATAATATATGTTGAGCAGTTCTATTGCAAACATGGGTAGTTCTTAATTTTTTAAAAGAACAGCTACCTTGAGGATGAAAGAATGTATTCTTTACAATAAGAGAAAAGATCAGTGGCAAGAACCCCTTCGAAGGGCTCATTGGGCATTGCAGTGCCTGCCAAATGAGGAACATGATCCAATGATGAAGTATGCCACTTTGGTGTGTCATGTAGGTTCTCAATATCCTAATGAGACTAATGGATTTGGGTGGCAGAATCACTTGCACTGTGAGGGACTGAGTCTGAACCCACACCAGTTGACACCTGTTGGTCTAATCCTTGCTTTCTTCTGGCTAACTAGCAAAGCCTCATCTCCACCCAAGAGCAGGGATGATTGGGTAACTGGGCGCATGACAGAAATGACTCATCAGGGAAATCATGGTCACTAAGATCTCATCCGTTTCTCTCCATTACATTACTCTCACATATGCAAGGACAATCAGAGGCAGAGTTTAGTTCAAAAAGGTTTTATTAAAGTAAATGCATCTTAGATAATAAAGCATGTATTGCAATAACTAAGACAATGAAGTACAATAGGATTAAAATTGTGACATGGAGAGTGAAGCATAAAAATAACGCTACCATATCGTCACTAAGGCCCATATTTAAACTCTGTTTGCACCGGATTTGCATCATTTTTTTACGCAAATCCAGCACAAACTTAACTCCATATTTATATTTTGATGCTAGACCTGTTTAACATCAAAAATATGGAGTTAGCGTCATTTTAAGGATGTGTGAAACTGCCTTGCGTCAATGAGATGCAAGGTAGACGTTCCCGTCCAAAAAATGACTCAAACACCTTAGCGCCATATTTATCCAACAGGGCAAAAATGATGCACAGGTGGGAGGGGGACCTGAAAAATAACGCTAAATCTGATTGCGTCAAAATTTAACACCTTGGTCAGGGCAAGTGATAAAATGAGGCAAACACACCACTACTTAAGGAAAACACACACAAGCAACATCACAGACCAACAGGACAACAAGGAGGTGCTAATGATGCAGCTTGCTGAGAACAAGACCAACAGCAGCAGACACCACCACCCTAACGTGGCCCACAAAGGCAACGCAGAAGGCAGGAGAGGGTCTTCAGGAACAGGACAATGGCCTCGGGGAACAGGATATCATCCAGAGGTATCGACTGAACTGGAAAGCCATACAGCAGCTGCTGCGCCAAATTGAGCCACAAATAACAGCTAGACTGCAGACACCACACAATATACCACTGGTGACCAAGCTGCTAGCTGTCCTGCATATGTTGGCAAGTGGCTCCTTTTAGACAATGGGTGCGTTGGTCGCTGGGTTATCACAGCCCTCATTCTACTTCACACCCTGCTACATCAGCTTCTCCAACACCCAGCAGATGCATCAGGAAATAAAAGAGAGCTTCTACCAAATCCATGGCTTCTCGCACGTGCTTGGTCTAATTGACTGCACCCATGTCCTATTCGTACCACCTGCAGCAACAGAGAAAATATTCTGGAACAGAAAGCACAAGCATTCCATCAATGTGCAGGCAATAGTTGACCATCAGAGATTGTTCACCAACATCTTGGCCAAGTATCCTGGGAGTGTACATGATTCATTCATATTCTGCCACAGCACGATCAATCAGCATTTCCAGGATGGACAATATAGCAATGGGCTTCTTGTTGGTAAGTCCATAAACCTAGCAATATACACACAGCACAACAACCCTGTAGGATGCACAAAACAAACATCACTACATTGACACGTTTGCAGGATGACACTAAGTTGTGACACTAGTAGTTATGGTGTACACCCTGACACAATGGGATACACACCTAGGGACATATGACAGCTGCTACAAACATTATCTGGCACTCTAGAGCAACAAGGGGCCAATGTCAAAGCCCACCGTGACAATAACATGGCCTGCACTGGAAGTACAAATTGGAAGATGAACCATTTACAATTAAAATGATCCACATAGTCAATCTGACACCCTTCCAGGCAGTCAGTAGCGTGGAAGGGGTGTGAAATGTGTGTTGCTGCAGGTCTAACATAGCATGATGATGCTGACTCACATGTAGGTGACACGGAAATACTGAGGCAGTCCCAACATTATATATCACTCCTGGGGTGCCGTTGCCAGGTAGCAATAAGTAAGTGGACTGTGCTATGAACACATATTGATGTGGCACTAATGCAAACTGCACACTGCTGCACACACTGAAAGAGCCAATTGTCCATCAAAATAACATATGTACAGGGAGATGGCCTTTCCTCCACTTCCACAAGGCAGTTAGCCAGGTTCCATGGAGCAAGTTTGGTAGTGTAGGTGCGCGGTTGCAAATGAGCCACTGGCAGAGGGAACAACAAAGGTTTGCCTAGAACCAAGTTGCCCATGGGATAATTCTGCATTGTCAATACTGAACACCTCAGCGCTGCCAACTTATGGAGATGTATTTTGCATTGTCACCTAGACAACTTATGGAGATGTGTTGTGCAATCTCACCCAGCCAAATCAGATGGCCTCACTGTTACATTTCATCTGCAATGACATATGTCTAATTGGATGGCATGTCCAGGCCATGTAGTGCAACCATGGAACCACCACATCGGAATCTATTGTGAGTGTGGACGTTCCCTCCAGTGAAAGCACACTAAAACATGTTGGACACTACACAACACATGGTACATACATACTGACCAGCAGTTTGGAAACAAAATCATAGATCCCAGGTCAATGAGACAAACACAAGTTGTCAAGTCAAACAACCCACTTCAGCAAAAACCTCACAGAAGTCCAGGATCTCACAAAATACCACAAACACATATGAGTCACAGACCACCCAAGATATCAACTGCCATGCTACATGACATTCCTGTTGCAAGTACTAACAAAATACTCACTCCTATTATCTTTTTCAGCTGGTCAGGTTCATGGGATCCAGCCATGAATCATGATCCCATTCCCCAACCAGAGCACAGCAGCAGAGCATGCCTATAATGAGGTACATTGGAGGACATGCACCATTGTTGAAAGGACCTTTAGCATCCTGAAGTCCAGATTCAGGTGCCTGGACATCACAGGAGGCAGCCTCCTATATGCCCCACACATAGTGTGCAAAATCATACTTAGCTGTGCTATCCTGCACAACATTTGTGTGAGGAGGAACATCCCTCTATGTGAGCCAGAGCAAGAACTGCCTGAGGAGGAGCAAAACACAGCTGCAGGAATGCACCCCAGACAACTAATAGCACACATTTTTTCAACCAATATTCACTCTACACACCTTGTTAAGATATGTAAATAAACACCTTACTTGATCAGACATTCCTGCTCTGGTTTCTTCTTTCTCCATCACATGTTCCTTAGGAATGTGAGTATTACCTCAGGGAGCATGTTACAAAGACAAATCTCACTATTTCTGATGCAACATCACATGTGATGCGTATGATTGTAGAGCAAACATCACACACATATAAAAAATACTCATCTTTTGAATTTCACATATGAAGGACAAAATCAATGGACCACAGCATAAGACACACAAATAGGACATCTCCAATCATAAGCTAAATAAGCGCACCATACATGAGGCAGAGGATGTGAAATATCAGTGGAAACAGAAATGTATAAACAGACACCTGACATTAGTAAGTATGACATTTGCAAACTCTGCAAGGAGCTTGTATGACAAGGGGGACATCATTTGTGAAAATGGATAGCATGAGTGTCCCAGGTATGACAAGCAATGTTCACAACACATGCCTTGCACAGTCCATCCCTGGAAATAAGTCCTGCCACTGCCATGTGTTATGTCTCTGCCCTCCCATCTCTAGGGGGTGCTGTAAACAGACTATCTGTGCCCTGGGATTCATCATTAACACTCACCCAGAGTCCCTTTCTGTATCCTGCTTGCTTCCCTTTTCCATATAGCATGCTATAGAAGAACTACATTAGTTTGCATGGACTTCAGGTCCCATAATGCACTGCCTGGTAGTTGGTCAGACCTGTAATCTTCTGTCCATTGCTTCCTATGGGAAAAGTCTGGTTGTCCCTTTATACTGGATTCTCTCCTCCAGGACTTGTTAGAGACTGAAGCTGAACACACCTGTGACCTCTCTTGTGCAGGCTAGCCATGTAAGTATGCCCTGGCCTTGCTGCTGCCTGGGACTGCTTATAAACTGCCATTCCCTGTAGCTCCTCGTCATGCATTGGAGTACGATTCCTTTGTGTTCAAGACCCCTTGTTGGATTGTATTACAGTCCTGATTCTGCCTGAACCTGCTCTCTATTTACCCAGTCCTGTTCCTGCTTGTTCCAGTCAGAGTCTGCTCCCTGTTTCTCAGCCTTGTTCATGTTTTGTTCTGCCAGAGCCTGCTTTCTGTTTCCTAGACCTTTTCCAGCATTTGCGTCAGCCTGAACCTGTTCCCTGTGCCTGGCTTTGCCTCCTAGTTGGTTCCCTTGCTTTTTTGTTTCCTCTTGGGTCTTCGTGTCTCGTAAATATCATATCAGTCCTCACCTGTGTAGAAGGGTTTTCCTTTGTACTTGGGTTGGCACCTGGTTTCCTGAAGGCAAATCCACCCTCCATCCTTTGTCTAGTGTTGCATGTAGTTTTTAGTACCTAACAGAGACAGTGTGCTATGGCTGTATTCCAGGAATTGCCACTGTCTCCAGCCGGACCCACAAGCGCTAGTCTTGTGTATGTAAGTACAATCCTTGTTTGTGCCCTAAGGGTCCAGACACAGAATCACTTCTGCTGTCTCTTTTCTATGGGGCTTGCGTGGTGACTATCTGTAAGAAGAATCTGCACAGAGGCACTGGCGTTCTCTTTTGCTGTGGAAAGTTCTGAGCCCTACCCTCTGTACAATATTAGTGATAAGCCCTGCGTGTTTGTCCATTACTGACCCGTTCCATATTTGTTCACACTAAGGTTGCTCTTCCTTCACATTTCTGTTTTCTCTGCCTTACCATAGTTGACCTTTCCCCTTGTATGGCTTAAGATGCTCTTCTGCTTTGGTACACTACCTCCTTGCAAGATACTCTGTGAACTCAAGGGGTGCCCCTAATAGAGTCCTGACTAGACCCGCCCGAAACCGTAACACCATGGAGCCCAATCCTGACACAGGCTACACATGCCCACGCACTTGAAATGGACACTTCTGTGGAATGCACATCTGAAAATATGTGAACACATGCAGCCAGGGCAGCAGGTCCACCACAGCTACATAAGTAACATAGGTTATAGTTATGAGTCAAACTGACGTGTACCAAACATTTTATGGGTGTAATTAAGGCATGGTGTCTCAAACACAGTACGTACCAAACATGTACACATGTCCAACATATGTGTAGTTCGCAAACAAGTCACCATGAAGTCGTAACCAACAATTAATGACATATGGAGGGTAACATATCTGACATAGCACTCATCGGCCATCCTCAATCATCCCTGAGTTGTGTTTGTCATGTGAAATGTAATGTCCCCAAAGTCAAATAACTACACACATCACATAAGTCAACACATATTACAAACACATATCATGACTTTTGTAGATCACTGATTGCCATCATATGCGGATACCCATTTGGAACACATTCATACATGATCATTACGTCCAATGTATTGCATGCTGTTCCTTCAATAACACACATATTGTGGTTACAGATCATTCACACCCAAAACACACAGTTGTGTGCTCTGCTACATGTGGCCAACCACTATACTACACACTGCAGACCATACATCCTATCTTCATGTTGATATAGGGTGCATGCATGTGAAATATTTGAAAATCACGCAATCACAGTTTGAGATAAAAAATCTGATGCAAATATGTTGGAAAAACCACACAAACGCAAACTAACTATACATGGGCCCTTAGCGTGAATTCCACCTGCGCACCACACGCATGCGGTTATCCATTGAGTTTGAAGTCTACAGGTAATGCATGAAATTCTGCAACACATGTAGGTTATGCGTCAAAAATATTCACGCAAACATCGTATGCATCAAAAATATTCACACATGATGGAAAATGGGCTGCAACCGGGACAGGAAATGATGTAATAGGAAATTCTGTTTACAGGCATGGTACAGTGGGTGTACTTTCACTTTCACTTTACAGTCTGTGCTTTTCCTTGACTGTGTGGCTATGTCTTGGTGTTGCTGGTGTCTGGATTGTGTTTATTGTATCTTGTGGTGTCTCTCTTGTGTCTTTTGTGAATTCAGTTTGTTTATTGTACCTGAGTATGTGTTTTTGTGTAGTTTAGTGTCTTTCAGTTTGTACTATCGGGTGTCTGCCTGGGAGTTAGATTAGTTGGGTTAGTTGGGGGTCTTAGGTTTGGGCTGTAAGTTTCCTTTTTTTACATTTATTTTCCTTCTTTTTTACACTTTTTTAGTTTTGATTTGTTGTCCAAGGACATGTTGGGAAGGGCGAGGCTGACCCATATAGGGGAGGAGGAGCTTGGAGGCTTTGTGTGGCTGGTGTGCCACTTCCTTCCCTTGATGCTGGAGATGGGTGGGCGTGTGATACAGGGGCAAGGCGGCTGCGGTGGGGCAAGGTGCTCTACCACCTCAAACGAGTATACCATACAAGCAGGAATGAGCACCAGCTGAAGCATCGCTGGGCTGACCTGGTGGCCAGAGAGCAGGATCTGCTGGACCACCTGGGTGTGGTGATTGGTGGCCCTGTTGGTGAGTATCACATTGACAAATGTCATCATTGCAGGTGACTGTCATCATTGCAGGTGACTTTAACACTCAAATCGAACTTGACTCAGCCTATTCAGGTTGAAGACGAAGTGTGGAACATCCCCCCTCTTTCATTCCACCCAGTTCCTTGTATCCCCCCCCCCTAGGGTGATGCAGATAATAGATCTTGCTGTCATATATGGCCTCCGTTTCGGAAATGGTCGATTTCCAAATGATAACCCCACCAAACCTACCTTTTTTAGAGGTTCTTATACCAGTACTCTGGATTACGTCATTCTTGATCTACGAGTCTGGCATTTCATAATTGATGTGGAGGTTGGCTCGAGGTGTACCAGTGACCATGCCCCCCTACAAATTGTATACAATGCAACGCTTTTTAAAGGGCACGCCCCTCTTCCTGCCTTGGACGCTCCCAAAGCCTCACTGGAATTATCCAGTAATAGGCGTGCGGTTAGATGGTCTTCGTTTGTGAAATCCAATTAGCTTTGCGACAAGCTTTGTGCTCTAGTTCCCTGCCATCAGCTTTTCGATGATCTAATTGCATTCTCTCCCTCAGAGGTTATGTCTTCCCATGAGGCTTTTTTTGTGGATCTTAAGGAGCTTTTTACTAAAACCCCTCTAATACACAAGAAACCCCTTGTATCTGATTGCAATTGGTTTGATAAGGAGTGTTGGGAGGCCAAGAGCCTTCTGTCCAAAGCCTTAAAGTCAAAGAATAGGGATGCCATTGTACATGCAAGACGTAATTACGTTTCTATCTGTAAGTCATCTAAACTTAAACACGAGGAAAAAATATGGAAATGCCTGGCGGAGGCGGCCAGTGCTCGTGATATCAAACTTTTTTGGTCTCTGGTCTCCCGTAGAGACCCTGCCCTTTCACCCACCCCTGAGTGTCACATTGATGCAGAAACCTGGCTCTCTCATTTCAGGGATCTGTATGGGTTCTGCCCGGATCTGGACAACTCTTCTCCTAATCTTCCATTGTGTCTTTCTGCTGTCTCGCTTTTCACATTAAAAGAAACAGAGTTGGCTATTCGTGCCCAAAAAACAGGGAAGGCTCCCGGTCCAGACGGTATCCCTTCGGATTTGTATAAATCAGATCTACCCGTATCGACCCGGTATATCAACAGGGTTTTGAATAGCATTTTGACAACTCGTTCTTACCCGGACTCGTGGAAGATGGCAATTATCGTTCCCATCCACAAAAAAGGAGACAAGAGCACCCCAGGGAACTATAGACCAATTAGTCTATTAGATACCCTGCAAAATTTTTTCTCTTTCCAGCTCCTTTCTAGACTTAAGTACTGGATATCGAAAAATCAGGTTTTAAGCCATCTACAGGCTGGATTTAGGGACAAGGTCAGTACCATCGATCAGGTCTTCCGTTTTATTACCATCAAATGGAAGATCGTTGACGCTGACCGAGGCCACTTATTTGTGGCCTTTGTTGATTTGAAATCTGCGTTTGACCTTGTCCCACGTGCCAAGCTCTGGGAGGTTCTGAGCTCCAGTGGAATTCCGGGCCCTATGATTAACATTATCAAAGATCTCTACTCTGACAATTATGCCAGAGTTCATTGGGGTTTGGCTGGCGAATTGTCCCCAGCCTTTCCTACAGCCCGCGGTGTGAGGCAGGGGTGTGTTCTGGCGCCTACTCTATTCTTATTGTTCATCAATGCATGCATCCCATATCTTTCAGATCCTTATGGCGACACTCCAAGTGTGGGTGGGCAAAAGTTCCCTTGCCTTTTGTTTGCGGATGACACTCTGTTACTTTCACGAACTGCAATGGGCCTTTCAAGACTGCTCTCCCGTTTTATGGACTTCTGTAAGGACCACGGGTTGGAAATTAATTCAGTAAAAACCAAATACATGGTCTTTGGGGATAATAGGGGCAGAATGAAGAGGCCGGTGTACTTAGAAGGTGTCCCTCTGGAAAGAGTGGGCACCTTCGATTACTTGGGCATCAAACTGGAAGATTCACATCTTTGGCACGCTCAGCGCCAGAAATCCTTACTGTGCTTGAAGCAAAGGGCGGGCGGCATTGTTAGATTTGCCTCTAGATCGCCCAAATTCGCAATGTCCCCTGCCCTTGAAATATACAAAGCTCAAGCTAGGGGGGGGGAGCCTTTATGGTGCTGAGCTCTGGGGCCATTGTAGTCTGGTGGACTTGGCAAGGGCAGAAAATCAATTTTTGAAAATGCTGCTTAAAGTTCCCTCCAGCACTCCATCTTTGCCCATTCGAATGGATCTAAACCTTTTTTCTATCTCGCAGACTGCTGCCCTAAGGCCCTTGTTATTCTGGATTCGACTTTGGTCAACAGATGCTCTATCCCCATTTCGCTGCGGGCTTCTGCCCTTGGTGGGCCATAACACTATCACTAAAACCAAATGGTGTGTTTATGTTAAACAGTCTCTAACTCATCTAGGCTTAGGGTCCTACTGGATGGATCCATTCTCCATTCCCAAAAATGCTGCACAGGTTCTGAAGGATGCTTTTTGGCACAATGTCCAGATTATGCAATTTGCTAAGATTGTCCCGCTCTCCATGTCGGACAAGTTCTTATCAATCAAATGTAATTATGAACTTGAGCCCTTCATGGATATTGCACTATCTCCTTTTGCACGAGCTCTCTTCGTTAGATTCAGAGTAGGGTCTCTCCCCTTATGTTCTTTGACGTACAATTGGCCTAGTTCTACCAATAGTTCCAAGTTTTGCCCGATGGGTTGTAAAAGGGTAGAGACTGTTGCACATGTTTTCTTTTTTTGCCATGCTTACTTCAAACAAAGAGCCCTTTGGATTATCCCGCTTTGCAAATCTATTGGTGTCAGGTCTCATCTTCATGCTGAGAGAATTCTAAAATCTGATCCATCTGTCCAAGTAGTTTTTCCAGTGGCAAAATTTCTGGAAGCAATCTGGCGCCTTAGATTAGGTATTTTAAAGAGAAATACAGGGTAGTTAGTTTTTATACTTATTTATGTACTTCTACTTACTTGTGATGACATTTTACATTTTTCCTCTTAGCATAAAGTCTTTTTTTTTTTTTTTAAATTATATTATTGAGTATTTATGGATCTTGGGAAGTAGCCCCTTGCCGAGAGGACCCTTTTACTGTTAAAAAACTCATTCTTGTTTATCCGGTGGGATTTTAAGCTTCTTGTATTTTTTAATTCTCCACAGTGTATGTATTTTCTGTGTTTTTTTAATATTTAACTGTCATTGTTTGTACTGTACTTTTATGGTATGTTTTCTTACTTACCGAAATAAAGTTAAATGATGATGATGACAAATGTGTACAGTAGAATGCTCCTTAGTAGCAGATGTCTTGACATGTTGCATGCAATGTTTGTGGCCTGGTTGAATGCAAGCAGAACAAAGTGTTAGTGTCCCTGTACTGAGATGGAGTTCACATGTCTATACATGTTAACAATGCAGTCCTAAGGTTTGTTGAGTCATGTATGACTCTCACTTAAGGCCACATGTACCAATCTATTGTTAATTGTCCCAAAGCGCCTAGTTTTCAGAATTTGTGTGTTTACGTCAAGAAAAATTGTTAATTCCAATGCTCATACCCAATTTTGCCATTCTGTAATCACATTGCAGAATCACAAAACAGGATTTGCTAGTGGCATTTAGGAAGGGGCGTTTCCTTCCTATTTGTGAGCCGTAGTCCGCTGATTGATTGTTTGGTGACCGCGAATGCTGTCACTAAACAATTGCAGTTACTACCAGTTTCAAGTTGGTGCTAACCCATTCGCAAAAGGGGAGGGATCCCCAGGGGATCACTTCCCCTTTGTGAATGCATGCCAACATTTTGTTTCAGAGCAGGCAGTGGTCCCACGCACCACTGTCTGCTTTAAAAATATATTAAAGTTATAATATTTGTTTTTGACATGCTTTCTGTTTACCCTTACTGAAATAAGGCTGCATTTTTAAAATAAAAATACAGCTCTATTTTAAAGCAGTCACAGACATAGTGGTCTGGTGAGCCCAGAAAGCCAGCATCACTGTGAGTGCCACCATTTCCAAGGGGTATGCAAAATGAGACCTAACTCATTACAATTCATGAGGTAGGTCATTTGCAACCCCATTTGTGAGTTGCAAAAAGTATCATTGACGGTGTTGTACATCAGATTATTCTACTCGCAAATTGCAAGTTGCTAAGTCTCGCAATGTGTGACTCACAAAACTTGATCTTTGTACATGTGGCCCCTAGTCACACATTTCCGGTGCAATGGCAACACCTGTGCCCATGAATTCTGTCAATGATGATCAGGTAAGACACTGTCAGAATAACACATTTCACTATATCAGGACAGCAAAGTGGCCAATCCAAGTATAGCACTACATTGTCATCATTACACACACATGATCCCTGCAATTATGTTGGCAAAGGGGGCATACACAGCTTAGGGGACACTGCCAATGGGGCATTTTTTACCTACATACATCTGTGACACAACTGTCATGGACCACTGAATTCATGATAATTGCAGACTGAAAATTGAGCCACATGTCCATCACACAGTAACTCAGTGTCCCTTGATGCACAAGCCACAATACCTGAGTCACTTGTATTGCAGTGCACCAGGGAAGCGCGATTGAAATTGTCACCCAAATACAAATCATGACATGGAGTACCATCTGAAATGGATTAGCCACCAATGGTTGTAGTCAGGTTTAGCACCACATGGTTGTTAGGCCCAGTGCATGTGTGCTGATATCTGGCTATCACTCACTGGAGTGTCAGTGTCAATGTGAGTTTGCAGTGATATGTCTGTTGGACTGTCTACATGCAGGACCACCAGCTCATGCATGTAAAATGTTACACATTGTGATATATTGTCCACACATTTGTACAGTGATCTGACATTGAGCATATATTTCCTTTCCATGTCTTACAGGTGGACCTGCCCCCTGTACCATTGATTTCAAGACCCAAACGTATCCAGTAAGTGTGATAATTTCTGTCCTGTGTAGTGATTGCAGCTGTTGAGTGAGTGCCTCTTGTGTGTTGCACTCATTGCATGATATGATTAGCTGGCACGAGATCTGATATATTACTTGCATGGATGTTGACATAGTGTTCCCTGCAAGGGTTACCCATTCACAGGCAGAGTCTTATTTTGGGAGTCTTGTGTTGTGCAATAGGCAGCAGCGTGTGAACAAGGTGATTACTAGCCACATGTAGGCCTGCATGTAACTTGAAAGTGCTCCAGTGTCAGTATATTGGAACTGCGCCATACTCTCATTCTCACACCACAGTGATTCATCAGGTTTCCACACAAATTTGTGCATTCCTGTATTGTAATGTAAATGTAGGATTGTATGGCTAACTGTCCCCCAGCACCTAGCCCATAGGTTGTACTCCATTTACGTGACACTTATGTGGTATGCAACAGGCATGCATGCAGGTCAAGGCCAGACGTGTGCTGGCATCAATGTGGGTTTTTTGTGAATTGTGTTGGCAGATCAGGTGTTGATGGTTCTCCACAACTGGACACGTGAATGTAGATGTGAATGACCTATGGATACCTTATTCCTAGGTGACAACCCCCCTCACATGTGTTCCACTCACTAAATCCATGTACAAGTGGACATGCCTTTGTGGTTGTCCTTGACAGTTGTGATGTATTGCATGCCCACCCCCTCTGAGGCACAGGGGTAGGGGACCAACATATATGTAGGTAGATGTACAGTTTAGATGACAGTCATCTCAATCAAGCATTCAAGCATGCATTTGTCCCAAACAACATGACCCCTTATGATTAGCAACTGCATACCATCATGCCAATTACATCTACAAGTCACTGGTCTTGTGTGCTTTGAAGTTGACTCAGATGATAAAGATTAGTCGGCCTAGGCCATGTGAAGTAGCTGCTGCCTTTACATTGTGACACATTGCACGACATCAATGCACAGATCACTTTATTTTGTCCAACTCTTGTGCTTTGCTGTGGTGTAAAAGACATGATGAGTAGGCAGCATTGCCATTACATTCATCAGGGACATTGTATTAGCTGGACTGTGATTTGGACTGCATGTGCAAATTGAGGCAGAGTTTTAGATTATCATCTATACATGCATCATACAATGATGACACTGATGGTTGCCTGTCTCATTTTTACAGCTGCCAACATGGATGTAGTGGAAATCAGGGCTTTCCAGAGGCCGGCAGTGAGATACCGAAAAATATAGGATTTGGAGTCTGTATACCGAAGGATGGCAAGATGCTATCAAAGAGAGCAAGCCACAGGGGAATGGCGGCTTTCAGACAAGGGGGACCGGCATTGGCCACAAAGGTTGTAGCTACCACCACAACTACACACAGTACCACAGTGCCCATCATCACATCTGCCCCACCTGCTGCACTGCCAACTTCTGCTCCACGACCACCACACCTGCTGCACCATCAACCTCTGCAACATAGATCACCACACCTGCTGCAATGGACATGGCCACAATAGGTGAGCTCCAGAGGGACATGAAGAAGGTGTTAAAAAAGCTTGATCATTCAAAAGGATGTGGACAAAAATACACGGAGGCTGAAAGCAACTAAAAAGTCACTGAGGAGGGAAAACCTGTGAACTCTTGCCTCCCCTCACCCCTAATCCAGTCCCCTCACTCCTCATTCCTGATCCTGTTTTGTAGTGTGTTTAAGGGGTTTAGTGATAGGTTAGAGTAGGGTAATTGTTTAGATAAGATAAGTATGAATGGAGGGTGGTTTTTCATATTATTACATGTTACTTTGTGGGTGGGTGGGTGGGATTTAATGTTGGGGCTTTTGTGTATTTAAAAATAAAACAAAAAAACTAAACAATTAAAAAAAAATACAAAAAGTATATATATATATATATATATATATATATATATATATATATATATACATATTTGTTTATTATTAGGTAGTATATATTTAGGTTAGTATATGTTGTCCTGCATGTGTCTCATCATATAAGGGTAGTGGGGAGCAAATGTTTAGAGTGTGTTGTTAAATATGGTAAGTAAGCTTAGCATAGGGAAGTTGGGGCCAGTTGTGGGTAATGTATAGTTAGGATAGATTAGGTTAGTATAGGTGTGTTACATAGTTTTAAGTTCTGTTTTGTATATAGTTATTAAAGATTTAGGTCCAGATGTAGAAAGCGTTTTGCAAGGCGCAAACTGCGAAATTCGCAGTTTGCGTCATGCAAAATGCGCATCTCGATGCACATTCCCATTTTGCGAGTCGGTACCGACTCGCAAAATGGGAATGCGGCTCGCAAATAGGAAGGGGTGTTCCCTTCCTATTTGCGATTCGTACCGCAATGCAGAATTGCTTTGTGAAAGCGGTCGCAAAGCAATTCGCAGTTAACACCCACTTGAAGTGGGTGCTAACTCACTCGCAAAAGAGAAGGGGTCCCCATGGTATCCCTTCCCCTTTGCGAATGTCGCTAAAAACATTTTTTCAGACCAGGCAGTGGTCCAATGGACCACTGCCTAATCTGAAAAAACGAAACCAAATGGTTTCATTTTTTCTTTTGTATTGCAACTCGTTTTCCTTTAAGGAAAATGGGCTGCAATACAAAAAAAAAAAAACTGCTTTATTAAAAAGCAGTCACAGACATGGTGGTCTGTTATCTCCAGCAGGCCACCATCCCTTTGACTGCAGGGAATCACAAGGGGGTCGCAAATTGCGACCCACCTCATTAATATTAATGAGGTGGGTCTCTGCGACCCCCTTGCGATTCGCAGAAGGTGTCTGAGACACCATTCTGCATATGGTTTTGCGACTCGGAAATTGCGAGGCGCACCGAGTCACGATTTCCGAGTTGCAAAATCTATTCTACCTACATCTGGCCCTTAGTTACTCCCTTACTGCATGTGTCATATGCTTGGGGCTTCGATTTTTTGCATGAGTGTACATTGCCAATTGTCTGTTGGCCCGTGAATTCCATCCTGCATCCGCATCCCTCTCTTGACATGTTAATTCCCACTTCCAACTGAGCTGTGACATTGGCAGAAGCAACAAATTTAAACTTTAATGCATCTGCCATCCATTGTACCCACCACTCAATGTGACTATGGTTTCCATGTATTGGACAGGTAGGTGTGCTTTTTAATCAGTAATTGTTTTGATCGTGTGTCATGATGTTGGGCACTGTGGGACGCCTGCCTGCTGCCTGAAGTTCATGTGAACACTGCTAAACTGAGTATTGCCAATTTCAGATGAGGTCAAGTATCCAAATTTCCAGCAAATGTGTTCTGCTTGTACTCCCAGCTGATGTTATTGGGCGAAAACTCTTACACAGCCATTCCTGCTGTATGTTGTGGGTGAGGCATGTATGTTTTAAAGCAAATGTCGCATACACAGTGACTTGCTTGTAGGGGATGTGGCCAGCATTGATTCTCATCTTGTAGATACTGTGTGCGTAGATCTCTGCCCACATTATTTCTGCACTCTGGTATTGACACTCTGTGATCATAGACATGTTACACGCATCACAAATCTCCAGCAAAGTAGATGTGTCACATTACCCAGAGACAAAGTGTTTGTGTAAGTGCTGTTTATTTTAAAGTGTTGTAGTGCAATATTTACATAGTCCAGGTCTGTGACTCCATTAGTGTAAAGCATTCTATTGTGACACAACACAAATGCAAGGTTGAGGACAAGCCATTGAACACGCTGAGATGAAGTGTTGTTCAGTGACGAGGAACAAGAGTTGCCAAAGGAGTAGTGAGAGACAAATGCAGTCCATAGTGGAAAGGCTAACAATGTGTCAGTGAAGAGTGCATGTCACCAACTGTAGAAACACTGGCATGTTGTCAAGCACAGGACAAAGGAAAATCAGTGCCCATGTGGCATGGGCTGGTGCTACTGGGTACTCCTACGGGTGAAGATGATCTGTTCCACATCTTCATCCTCTGATGTGTGTGTCATCTCCTCTGCCCTGGATGGTGGTGCTGATGGCTTCAGTAGTTGGAGAAGTGGACACAAAATTCCCGGCAGCTGCCATCTGTGGAACTACATATGGTATCACTGCAGCAAGGAGAAGCTGCTGATTATTGAGTATGGCAGTAACATCCCTGTGGAAGGCAGCCATGTCTGCCCTGAGTGAGACCGGTTCCCGGTACATGGAGTCCAGCTTGTTGTCATGCATGTCGCAGCAAGATTGGGAGGGCAGGTGTTGTGGAAACTCCCTAACAGCAATGGTTAGGTACCTCACACACTGTTGGACTCTATGCAGTAGGGATTGTGTGACTTGATTGATGCTGTCTGTTCTGCAGGTGTCATCTTGCACATGTGCATCCCCTCAAAGCTGGCTGCCATAGTTTGCATCCTCACCTCCTTGACCAGCTCCCACTGTACTCCCACTATTGTCCTTCCTCTCAAAGGTGGTCCCTCTATCATCAGAGACCTCAGCTGTGTTTGAGCTGACAGGTCATACTATTGGGGTGGTGGGTGAGTCCTCTGGGATGTCTGCTACATGAATACTCCTCCTTGCGGCTGGAGGTGGTGTCTGAAGGGTTTCCAGGTCATCTTGGAGGGTTTCCTGGCTGACAGTTGTCAGCTAGTCCTCCAGGGTAGTCCAGGACAGGCAGATCCACAGGAGAGCCATTGTCCTCTGCAATTAGATATTGTACAATTAGTATGTCTGTGTTCTGCCGGTTGTAATGTGACGTCACTGACTTCCTATTGGTGGTACATTGTTCCCATGCATTGTTCCTCTCATTAATGTTTGCAGTCTCTCAGCCCTATGCCCCACCTGCATGTCACATGTAGTGTGGGCAGTTTGGGCAATTGTCTGTGGTGTTGGTTCTGTCCAAATTGTGGCTTGCCACCTTCTTGTCCTCATCAACGCTCCCTCTGCTTCCATTTGCATGGTAAGGCCTTGCAATGATTGTTTGTGTGCTGATGCCAAAGCACCACACATAACAATATGGCCCGGTCCCAGTCTATCATTTTTCCCATACACCTGTGTGGTGCTGAGACCTAGCACCACACCATGCATGGCATTTCCATGAGACAATTCAGGGGTTACATTTGGTAGCTTCTCATTTTGATGTATGCGTATGTGTGCTACATTGCATTACACTGATGGACCTGGCAGAGTTCAATTTCCTCTTGTGACTGTGAAGGTGTGTTTCGCTTCCTACACACGTATGACTTCTTCTTCAATGCAGTATAGTGCTTTGCACTATGATACCTGAGATGTTGCATGGTAGCATTGCTGCTATTGTGACACAGGCACAGGGCAGGGATGGGCAGCATGGGTTTGAGATTACTGCTGTGTACATCATTATGTATGTGACAGTGCTGATGGTTATTGAGCCTATGGACATGAGCAGTTGACAGGAGTTGCACGTAGATAGGGCTTGATGGGGATTGATCACGTAGTCATACTGAACCCTCATTTCAAGTGTGTTTGTTCCATGGGCACCTAACTGCCATTTCCTAATTAACCAGCGCACACAGCACAGATAGTTGTGGCAACTGTTGTCAATGTTGAATGCCGCTTGAGACTGGGCATTGTCCTCAAGTTTACATTCTGACAATACCAGATGTCCTGTGACACCAGACCAGTTTTACATTCTACCCTACCCTCCTGGTCTGCTTCAGCATTTCCACCAGCCTTGGCGTGGCAGTGTACCCCCATTCAAAGGTTGTCAGTGTTGTGTTGTGCTGTGCTGTGCCCCTGGATGCACCTGTACAGCCCATGCACCTGGCATTGGCAGTGCAGGGACTCCTGTACCGTGCCCCTTTGCCCTTTCCACTGCCATGAAGCCATTTTCAGGGCTGACATGCATTGTGTAGAAAGTATGTGCCTCCCTTTTCTTGTACTTGAAATTTAGGCATTTTGGTCCCCCATGCAACTTACCCTGCAAATGCGTTGCTTCATGGTAGTCTGCGCTGTCCTGTCCTGTGATACCAGTGATGATTTCCTCTTGGATGATGGCTGCAACCATCTCCTCCATCTTGTCCAAGTTCTCTTGCGGTGCTGGAGTTCCACCTCCTGTCTGCAGTGCTGCCTTCCTGTTCCTTGACATTTTTTCCTTTGTCCTCTGCTTGAGGTCATGCCAGCATTTCTTGCACTCAGTGACAGTTCTCCTGACCTTTTCCTCACTGTTAACCTTGTCCACAATCTGTTGCCAAATTGCCTTTCTCCACCCAATTGGCAATTTGGAGGTGATGAAGAGTTAATGGTGGTGCTCTGTAACCTCTCTCACCAGTATTTCATGCTCCTCCGTGCAGAAACGACACTTTCTCTTCTTCTTGTCTCTCCCCTGGGTCTTGTCTGTGTCCTCCTGGCTGGTTCCTGGTTGTCTGGGGTCTCCCTGGGGTCTCTTCTGGCTTCTGGGATCCATTTTGGGGCTCTTTTGCATTGTTTGCTCCATTTGCGTCACTTTTTGATGCTACTGCAGGGAAAAATGGCACATATCAGTTTTGCGATGTGTTTATATGTCGTAAACCGAATTATAGTCATTTTCCTGCGTTAACATCATTTTGCCTTACGACAAAGTGCAATGGTTAGCGTCAGGAAAAGTGACTCTATCCTATTCTTAGCACCACTCAGTGTCAAAGTATAAATTTGAGTCACGGGTGGTGTTAAGGTGTTAAGAAATGGTGCTAGCCAGCGCTAACCTTTTTGACACAATACTGCGTTAGCGCAGTTTTGCATCATAAAGTATAAATTTAGCCTTAAGATTGTTAAGGATAGTTCCTACCTAGGCTATGCTAGAGCACAGCATGTTAAGCTCTAATTCTGCCCTTCAGGGTCCCCTGGGAAGACATCCTTCATACCTGAGCAAGAGGCCTGTAGTATACATAAGCAGCTGCAGCAAAGCACTCTGCAATCAGCATACAATCGTGGTCATCTGGCTGGAATCTCCCTCTAATGTACATGGGTCCAAATAGTGTTTTTGTAATAAAGCAGCTGATGTTCCAAGAAAGGAACCACACATAAGAATGTGTTTGTTTCTGTGAACATTGGAGACAAAGCGTACCACTTTTGCCGGCAACCTACCTTATCACACCCTTAAGAAAAGCACAGATTGAAATAAATGTCTTGTTTGAGAACATAGTGCTGACCTAGGTGAAGAACAGCTAGCTAGAGAAAATAAAACAAGACTGTAAATGTGGCTATTGTTAACATAATATAACGGAGCTAGAATAAAATATGTCTAGGTTAAAGTGCACAGCGGCAGGCCTAGTTTGCTAAAATAACTTGTCTAAAACTATAGCTAAAATGGCTACACAACAGGTGGGTGAGGGTCTGTGCATCCTACAAAGGATAATTTTCTTCAACTTAGGGTAGCTGCTCTTTTTAAACATTTATTAAGAATCACCCATTTTTTAAACTGAGCTACAGAGCAGATATTATAGCTGTGCAGATTGCCTATAAATGTATAAATGTATAATGTGTCTTACTAATGCCATCTTTTTAGATTTGTAATCATTCATTAAGAGAAAGCTTAAACGGATATGCAGATAAGTTACGTATACAAACAAATAACAACTAGATATACATGCACTAGAATTACATCTTAGTAGATCACTTCCAAAGATTCAATATAGGTTATTATTTTGTGGCTTGTGACACCACATTTTACTGTTTTAGCCAGATGCATTGTCATTGATATTAAGGGGCATATTTATACTCCGTTTGCGCCGGAATTGCGTCGTTTTTTTTGACGCAATTTCAACGCAAAACTAACTCCATATTTATACTTTGGTGTTAGACGCGTCTAGCGCCAAAGTCCATGGAGTTAGCGTCATTTTTTAGCGTGGACACCTACTTTGCGTTAATTATATGCAAGGTAGGCGTTCCCGTCTAAAAAATCGACTCCGAGGCATGTGCGTCGGATTTATACTTCCGGGCAAAAATCACGCCCGGGAGTGGGCGGGTCAAAAAAAATGACGTACGGCCGCTTTTGCGCCGTTTTTTAGCGCCTGCAAAAGGCAGGCGTTAAGGGACCTGTGGGCTCTGAAGGAGCCCAGAGGTGCCCTCCCATGCCCCCAGGGACACCCCCTGTCACCCTTGGCCACCCCAGGAGGACACCCAAGGCTGGCGGGACCCATCCCAGGGACATTAAGGTAAGTTCAGGTAAGTGTTTTTTTTTTTTTTTTTTGTGGCATAGGGGGGCCTGATTTGTGCCCCCCTACATGCCACTATGCCCAATGACCATGCCCAGGGGACAGAAGTCCCCTGGGCATGGCCATTGGGCAAGGGGGCATGACTCCTGTCTTTGCTAAGACAGGAGTCATTTCTATGGGGGTTGGGAGTGAAAAAAAAATGGCGCAAATCGGGTTGAGGTGAAAAAATTGCCTCAACCTGACTTGCCCCATTTCTTGACGCCCAAGCCCCATATCCCCCTACGCCGGCGCTGCCTGGTGTATGTCGTTTTTTTTAACGCACACCAGACGGCGACGGCGGCTAACGCCGGTTAACGTCATTCAATAAATACGGCGCCCGCATGGCGCTTCAGAATGGCGTTAGCCGGAGCTAATTTTTTTGACGCAAAACTGCGTTAGAGCAGTTTTGCGTCAAAAAGTATAAATATGGGCCTAAATATTTTTAGTGTATAAAGGCACTGCTGTCAGAGACTCAAGAACATTTTTTTAAGTTCAGAATGAATGCAGCATTTCCAGAAATGCAATAACAACCATTAAGTATAATAGACACATTGGATTCCATTCCATCTGAAAGTATTATAGCACTTTAGCACTATGCACTGTAATTACATTTAGAAACTTAAAAACCTAGGAATAAGCCATTGCTCTGAAAAGGCAATTTTGGGTTGAACTCTAGATCCCTGAGACCATTTGAATGCTGTACCTGAAACTGAGAATTTTACATTTGAATTTTGTTACATTACAGCTAACTGTTCTGCACTATGCACAATCAAACCCTAGACATGTAATAAAGCCATATGGTGCTACAGTACAATGCAGTTTAAAGGGTACCTTCCTTAATTCTATAGTGACGAGTTCCTTATAATTGATGCACTTCCATATTTGGCAGCTGCTCTTTTTAAAGCTAATTTCAAATGATTGCACCACTCAAAATCTGCTATGGATACTCACTCTAGTGGAATGTACTGTTTACAATTTGTATACATACTATGAACAAATGTGTCATTACATTGCTTAGTCAAACTTGCAGTATTATTTAAGCTAGGCTTCACAAGAGATGCACTAGGATTGATTTGTCCTGTTGTAGGTAGTATTTATAATTAACAACAAACAATTGGTATATTGGATTGGATTATGTAACTTGAAAATCTGTATGCATTCACTTATAAATATTTACTTATATTGATGGTAACAATATCTATTATTGTTAAATGTCAATTTTGTACTACAGTGACTTCGTTCAATAGTTAAGTATGGGAAGAAAATGATGATAACTCTTTTGTTGTTTTTTGCCACAAAATTGACCTATGTAAGGTGTTTAGTTGAATAGCATCAACCATGTTCTGTTGCTTGTTATTGTTTTTAAGAAATAAGTTAATTGGAAATGCCCAATTTGGCAGTGGATCATTTGCCAGTCTTGAGGTGCTACTGGTAAAAAACACTGAGAGGTTGGGGCAGGATCTGGATGCATATATACAACAAGATATTTAAATTTAGCTGCTCCTCTACTAACAAAATTGCATTCAGGAGTGCCTCAGTATTGTCTTGAAAAGAAAAAGAAGGAGACTTATTTGTTCATTAGAACTCTGTGGCAATGCTTAGTAGGGAGGAAACTGAGAGAATGCTGGTGTTGACTCTCCATGTCAGAATGTTACTAAAATAAAATGGATAAGGAAGACATTTAAACATCATGGAAAATGTGACCTCATTTTAGCTTCTTAGAGCACCTTCCACAACCTTATTTTTCATGGGAGAAAATCTCCTCTGAACACACCACAATTCATAACAGCTAGTATGCTAAAACCAACAATTAATTTATATAGTGGCTAAAATCTGGCATCACTCTTTATATGTGCTCCTTTTTGTGATCCTCAAACACTGGCTTTCACTACATGCATCATAATGAGGGCCGTGTCCTAGGTATTGCACTGACTGCCTCAACATTTTGTCCATGTTGTGGCCAGCCAATCAAATAAAGGTCCTCTTTGGGAACCTCCTCCCTCATGCTGCCCACATATGTTTTTTTACTTCTTCACTGCTAAGCTTTCCCCCTACCTACGTGGTAAGCCTATTTTTCAGCAATTTGAGGTAGTTCGCTCTTAGGCCACAATAACTTTTTGTCAACATAAACTGTCCATGCCTAATTTGCATCCTTTTTTTCCAGCATCATGTGAACTCTAAAGAGAACCAGGGTTTGCGGATTCCCCTGGAGGGGACCAAAGAATTAGCCACAATACAGCTAGATTTTGGGGGTTTTGGGAAATATGGGAAAAAAAGAGCTGCAGAAGAAAGCATCTGTTTTTTCCCTGAAAAAGGCATCAACAAATGGGTTGTGGTGCTAAAATCAGTCTTCACGGTCTCCAGGAACAGGCAGACTAGAATCATAAATAAAAAATTTCAACACAGTTTTGGCATTTTACTGGGACATACCCCATCTTTCCTAATTTTTGTGCTTTCAACCTCCTTCAACTTAGTGCAGAAAATGGATATAAACCAATAGTAGATCCCAGAAAGCTAAACATTTCTGAAAAGTAGACAAAGTTCTAAACTCAGCAAGGGGTCATTTGTCTAAATCCTTTAAGGTTTTCCTATAGAAAGTAACACTTGAAATATGGCAGATTATCAAAAGCAATATACCGTTACATGTGCTGGATTTTTCTGGTTGCAAGGATATATAGAGCGTGTAGGCTCTCCAAGAACCCAAGCTACCCAGAGCCAATACCTGAGCTGCATCTTGCAATGGTTTTTCATTGTGTACTGGGTATACAGCAATTAATTTGGTAAAATATTGAGAATGAAAATAGGTATCAAGGAAACCTATCTATTTCAGAAATGGGTACAAGATACAGAGTTTAAAAGAAGTGGTTATTTGCACATCTTTGAATTTGGGAGGACTCATTCCATCATGTGAATTAGAGGGTATTTCTCAAAATGACTTCTTTCTCACGCACTGTCTTACATTTGGAAGGTGCAAATCTAGAGAACTACAATGGGTAATAACACTTGTTCTACTATTCTGTGTTTCCCCAAGTCTCCCAATAAAAATGGTACCTCATTTGTATGGGTAGGCCTAGTGCCTGTGACAGGAAATAGCCCAACACGCAGCAAAGACACAACACATTTTTCCGCCCTAAACTGACCCTTTTTTTAGCAATGTTCCTAGCTGTGGATTTTGGGCTATAGCTCAGCCAACACCTAGGAAAACCTAGCAAAACTATACATTTTTGAAGACTAAACACCTACGGGATTCCTGGATGGGATGAGTTGTGTGGTTATTATTAGGTTCCCTTACAAACCTCAAAATATGCCTAACAAAACACATTTTCCTCACATTTCTGTGATGGAAAGTTCTGGAATCTCAGGGGATCCACAAACTTCCTTCCACCCAGCATTTCCCCAAGTCTCCTGATAAAATTGGTACCTCACTTAGGTGGATAGGCCTAGTGCTCGCAACATGAAACGGCTAAAAATTGAAAGTGTATCCATCACATTTTTCCAACCAAAACTGACGATTTTTTTGTAATGTGCCTAGCTGGGGATTTTGGACCCTAGCTCAGTTGACACCTAGAGAATCCTAGAAAACCTGTACATTTTTTAAAGCTAGATACCCAGGGAAATCCAGGATTTTGTAACCAAGAAGCCTCTCACTGGGTTCTGTTACCCAGAATCGTGTGCAAACCTCAACATTAGTCTAAAAACCAAATTTTCCTCAGATTTCTGTGGGTGTGAAGTTCTGTAATCTGAGGGGAGCCACAAATTTCCTACTACCCTGTATTCCCTTAGGTCTCCCTGTAAAAATGTTACCTCACTTGTGTGGGTGGGCCAAGTGACTACGACAGGGAAGGGCTTAAAACGTATTGTGGAGACATCAGAATTATTTATCACAGAATGTTTTGCAAGGGAGGGCAACTGTGTTTTTGGTCCCTGGCTGGGCAGCCATATAGGGAAACTTACCAAAACCAGACATTTCTGAAAACCAGACACCTAAGGGAGTCCAGGGAGGTTTGACTTGCATGGATCTCCGATTGTTTTCTCACCCAGAATCTCCTGCAAATCTCAAATGTAGCTAAAAAAAATATTTTCCTCACATTTCTGTGTGGGATCACTGCACTGGCACAAATGTCCTACCACTCAGTGTCCCCCTCCATCTCTTGATAAAATTGATACCTCATTTGTTTAGGTGAGCCAAGTGCCTGCGATAGAGAGGGCCAAAATGTGTAGAATTTGAGGCGGAACCAAAGCAGGTCCAAAAGAGCAGTTTTTTTTCATACATTTATAGGCTGATTCTGCTTTGGGCACCCACACAACGGGGGCAGAATTTTTATTGGTACAGATGGGGAAATGCTGCACGGTAGAAATTTTATGGATTCCTGTGCATCCAGAAGTTTCCATCAGAGAAATACAAGGAAAATGTGTGATTTTGAGGTTTGTAGGGCATTGTGGGTAAGAAAATGGTGTCGAGTGCATGTTAGACATATCACCCTAGACTCCCCCAGATTGTTAGCTTTCAGAAGTGACTGGGTCTGGTAGGTTTTTCCAGGTGGAAGCGAACCCATGTTCAAAAAGTACAGCAGCTCACCATTGCAAGTGGGATGATATTGGGAGTTAGCCATGCTTTCTTTACCCATATGTAAAATCAAAACCCAAAAGAGTCAAACGTCTTCTTGCTTGCCATTGGGATGAGATGCTTCAGTGTGCAGGGAGGAGCTGAAAGACTGTTACACTTTCAGTTGGGGCAGAGGGCATAACCATGGGGGTGGGCAGCCCCACCACCTATCTTTTTTTTAAAATTCCCTGGCATCTAATGAGCTGTCTGCGCCTCCGGGTGTGGATGGGAGTAATTAATCCATCTGCCACCCTGGGGGACAGAAAGACTTTGTCCCAATTTATTTGGGACACATCACTGCATGCTCTACCCACTGCAAGCACACCCCTCCAAGCTTATCATGCACACACAACAGCAATGCATGGGCAGCATGTAGCACTACCAATCCCACAACACCCATCCATTTGTGAAAGGCAGGAATGCTGAATATGTAACTGACAATGACTGTAACAAATCTCATATATGTCCACAGGTACCCCAGCCAATGTCAGTGGCCAGCATGTGCCACGTCAACCCAGTCCTCCACCAGAAGAAGGCTCCAGTGATGACAGCAACTCTGGATGTCTGGATCTGGATGATCTCCCTGGCCCATCTGGAACCACTGGTCAGTCGGACACCACAACCAACACCCAGTCCACAACAGGGCTCCTCACATCGGACTCCAATACCACAGCAGACACCCAACGTTCCCAAACCCCTGTCCCTAGGACACAACAATCAACAGTGTGCCCACCTGTACAGGGATCTGAGTCGCACCTGTACCACACAGGGAAGACGATGTAGGTCCTGGTGTCAGTGTGAGTGGTCACACAGTTCAGGGGACACAGGCACAGGGGTCCAGGGCCAGTGGGAGGGTAGCTGTGCACTAAGGGGTGGGCCAAACCAGAGAACTGACTTCCCAAGAGGCACTCTCACATGTCCTGGCAACGTACCAGAAATCCCAGGACAGGATGGGCCAGGTATTTACCATTGTGCAAGAGAACCAGAGGCTGCAGGGGGGACACCACCAGGAGGTCATGGAGTAGTTGCAGGCCTTAAATGCTAACATGGCCTCCATTGCAGGGGTGCTGAGTGACATGGCTAACATCATGCGTGACTGCACAACACACCAGCGAGCCCCTTCCACTAGCAGGTGTACTTACAAGCCCTCCACATCTGCTGCAGCTAGTGGACAGGAAGACCTGCCACAGGACTCACAGGCCACCAGCACCCCTCCCTCTGCAGCAAAAGACCCCTCGCAAACATTCCCTGTGACCCAGATAGATACCAGAGACTGTACGCACGCAAGACACAAACCACTGCCAGGAAGTGAGCCCTTAATAAATGTCTCCCTTGTGTGCCACTGAGACACCTTTTCTACTTTGGACTGCCATTGCTCCTTTTCCTATGGCCCCATGGATGCTGGCTCTGTGCTACAAACCAACCGGGCCACTACACTGAAGAGGATGTATGGTGTATGTTAGGCATACCACCCTAGACTCCCCCAGATGGTTAGCTTTCAGAAGTATCTGGGTCTGGTAGGAAAAACAAACCGGTCCCCCACCCCATAGTTAAAAAAAGCTCCCTGGTGCATAGTGGGCTTTCTAACACCCTGGGGGCTGATCAGGGTCTCATTACCCCACCTCCCCCTGGGGGGGCACAAAGACTGTATACATATTTGGGGTTGGTGGGGGCATTAGCATGTCCATTTTGGGCAGCCCCCACCCCTATACATGATAAAGAAAAGTAGTCCCTGGTGCATAGTGCGCTTTCTGCCCCCCCAGGTGGGGGCAGAAAATGATGGAGGAGCAACAGCCCTTGCCCAAAGGGCCACTCCCCCACCCTGGTGTCTAGTGGGTGGATCTTTGGTTGGAGATGGCCCTCCTGTGGCAATCCTCAAGCAGGCTTCCACTAGGAAGGTGTACCATTGGAAAGGGAAGATTGTCCCCTTTCCAACGATACCTCTCCCATCGGCTTCGGTACTCAGGGGCTGAGATAGCCCCTGAGCACCAAGGCAGGGAAAGTGAAATGAGCCGATCAGCTCATTGCACTTTAGTTTTCATTGAAATTGCATCAGTATGCCATTTGCGCTGATCCTCACTTCAGTGAAAACAAATAAACAGACTCAGGAGATGGGGAAGCTCTCCCCCATATTCTGAGGTTGTTTCTTTTTAAAAGAAATCCCTCCGGTGCCCACACCAGAGGGATTTCAAGTGCATGTGTGCGGACAGCAGGGAGCCATCAACACACATGAGTACTGTAGAGTTGGATGGCTCACGGCTGTCTGACGCACACAAAGGGTTAACTATGTCCTTGAGTCCTGTAGTGGCTGTGTTAAGGCCACCAGCACCCCCCCTCTGCAGCAAAAGACCTCCCCAACAAACATTCCCTGTAACCCAAACAGACACCAGAGACTGTAGCCAAGACACAAAGCACTGCCAGGAAGTGAGCCCCTCCCAAATGTCTCCCTTGTGTGCCACTGAGACACCTATTCTACTTTGGACTGCCATTGTTCCTTTTCCTGTGGCCCCATGGCTACTGGACCTGTGCTTCAAACCATGCGGGCCACTACACTGAAGATTTTGTCCCCCATCACCCCACTCTATTACACTATCCCTTCCTTTTTGTCAACTCGATAAACACCCTTAAACACAATTGAACGTTTTGTGATGCGCAATTTCCGACTCGCAAAATGGGATCCAACAAAAAAAAAGCGACATCAATTTGCGACTCGCAAATGATGTCGCACCGCAGATTGCGAGTCCACTGTTAGCGAGGTCGCTTTTTGCAACCTCGCTAAAAACGAACTCTCAATTTGCGAGTCGGGTATCGCAAATTGTGACTGTGCCGCAAATTGCATGCAGGTGCAGCAAAACAGTTGGAAAAACACTTCCTGGCTCTTGCTGATGACATCAAAGCCAGGGAGACATCAAATACACCTGGGAGGAGGGAGGACCACAACCGTTTCAAACTGCTGAGCAACTACCTGGAGGAACAGCTGCAACAATGGAAGACACAGGCAGTGCAGGAAGGAAGAGGAAATTGAAATTCTCTGAAAAGGAACTTGAGGTGCTGACAGAGGAATGCTGCCAGCACCATGACCAGCTTTTTGGAAAGGCATCCCAGAGTGTCCCAGACACTGAAAAGAGGAGGATCTGGCAGGACATCCAGGAGAGGATCAATGCCATAGGGGTGAGCCACAGAAGCATCAAAGAAATAAAAAAACGGTGGGATGACCTGTGCTCCAGGACAAAGGAGAGGGTGGCAGAGTGCCTCAGGGAGATGAGGGGCACAGGAGGAGGCCCATCCACCATCCCACCACTCACAGCCATGGAGGAATTGGTTGAGCAGTCCTGAAGCCTGAGGCAGTGTCAGGAATGGGAGCACTGGACACATCAGCGCAAGGGACATCAAAAAGTGAGTACCATGAAACATGCATGTACACCTATAAATGCCATTCCCGCACTCACCCAGTACATAGCAGCATGCACAACCAGACTAGCTCCATTCCAGACAAGCAACCACCAGAATGGTGCATTATGGGCAATGTAGTGCAGTAGGCAGCATATAGGCAAATGCTTATTAGGAGGCATACAACAGATGTTAGATACTGACAGTGTGTTACCTATGTCCCACAGGTCTCCCACAAGACACCCTCACCAGCCACACCATCCAGGGTGAAGAAAGCAGGCCACAGGCAGGGCAGGAGGCTGCAGCAGCCACTACAGGGCCCAGCACCACACCACCACAGTTACCTCCAGATGAAGAAGTGGACATGGAGGAAAAAGACACAACACCTGGTCCCAGCCACAGTGTGAGACAGCAAGAGCCAGAAGCACCATCGTGTCACAGACTCCAGGTCCAGGCAGTGTCCCAGGAGGATATAGGGGACGTATCCATGTCTGCAGTTGAGGCATCCCTCCTATCTGGTCAGCGCCTGCAAACAAGGCAATTGAGGATTATTTCTGGGGCAATGCAGAGGATGGAGCACAATTTTACTCATGGCCTGGCAGAAGTGAACACACAGTTCACAGGACTGAATGACAATATCAGTGACCTAGCACTATCAATACGCCAACTGGTGATGGAACCTGTGGCAGAGAGACAAAGTGCAAGGCGCCGTGAGCGCCAACTAGTGCAGAGATTCGACCGCATGGCAGCATCCATTTTCCGGCTTGCAGTGAACACCACAGGCCTGTCACGACGTACTGTGAGCCTGCAGGTGGACCTTGGCCACTTTGCAGGGGATGTGGCGCGGGGACTGGGCCACATTAGCCACACTGTGGACATGCTGGATGCCAGGCAGGTGGCAAGGGGCATGGCTGAGACACCTCAGGACAGTAAGGAGGGGTCCACCATCAGCAGCGCATCTGCCACAGACACACGTGACTTGCGGAGTGGCAGTGCACGTCAGGGGTCTGCTGACCCACCTAACACGAGCCATGCTGGGCGCACCAGGAGGAGGTGTTAGGCCCAAACACTGCAGGACTCATGAGGCACATGGAGTTAATGTATCCTCATTGAGGGTGGACATGTGCAGCCCCTTACCAACAGTTCAGTTATTTAGTTATTAGGTTCACTTATTAAAATGTTTTGTTTGATCCACTTCACAACTGGGCTCTTTGTGTGTGACATTAGTGTGTGTGGTGACAGTTACCACGTACCTTCCAAAGTATTGGTTTGGAATGTGGTCCCATCTCTGTCTGCCTTGATTTGCAATGCTTCTATCCCCAGGCTGGCGATGTGGTAGCTCTTGCTCGTCATCCTCCGAATCTGGGTCTTCAGGGGTTAGATGTAGCCCACGTCTGGTGGCAATGTTGTGCAGTATAGCGCATGCGCCAACTATCTTGAAAGCTGTTATTGGGGCATACTGGAGCGCACCTCCACTTCTGTGGAGGCATCGGAATCTTGCCTTTAACGGTCCAAAGGTCCTCTCTATGACATTTCTGGTCCGCTTATATGCACTGTTATATCGCCTCTCATTCTCATTGCTGGGTATTAGGTACAGGGTAAGTATCCATGGTCGTAGCGCAAATGCACTGTCACCTGTTTGGCAAAAATTAACAATGTTAGCAGGGCATGGATGGTTTCTACAGTGACCTGTGTGTATGGCTTCAGGGTGTCTGCAGCAATACCTAATAGATATCCATCTCCAAACTCCCCACGTTCTAGGCGTTGGTGTATCCCACTGTGCCTGAAAATGTAAGAGTCATGTGCAATCCCTGGAAATTTGGCTACCATGTCAGTGATGACATAATGGGTGTCACATACCACCTGGATGTTCAGTGTGTGTGTACACTTCCGATTGCAGAACAGATATTCCAGATTTGCAGGAGGGCATATTTGTATATGTGTCCTGTCTACACACCCTATCACATGTGGGAAGTTGGCAATTCTGTAGAATTCGAACTTGGTGCTATTGATTTCTGCCTCATTCCTGGGTAGGTATATGTATCTGGACATGTGTGTGAGTATGGCATCTAGGAAACATCTGAAGAACCGTGTGAGTGCACTTTGGGATACCCCGCCTGCCACTGCAATCACCCCCTGATAGCTACCCGAGGCCAAGAGGTGCAGTGAGCATAGCACTTGCACATGTGTGGGGATGGCGCTGCTGCGCACAGTCTGTCGTTGAAGCTGCGGATTGAGTAGATCAATTAATTCTAATATTGCTGCACTGCTGAGTCTGTATTTGTCATATATCTCCTCCTCAGTTTGTTGGAAAAGTGTCTGCCTGGTTCTGTATATCCTCTTCTGTCTCTGGCTCCTCCTCCTCCTCTGCTGTGCGGCGTGGACTCTCCTCCTCCTTGCTATCACATATATTTCAGCCATTTTGAGTAACTCAGATGCCTTCTGGGTCTCCTTTTATACTTTGGTTCTGGTTACCACCTGCTCTGACTTAGTGGTAATTTGGGTGTGCAAAATGGGCTTTTTGCGACTAGTCGCAATTTGCGACTGGCTTTTTCATATGGTTTGCGACTCGCACATTGCGTCTTCCTATTTGCGGGTCGCACAATGGGGTCACAATTTTTGCGAGTCGGTAATGGCTCGCATCGCAACTTGCACTTCGGAAATGGGATTACTGCATCCCATTTCCGATTTTGCAGGGTCGCAAATTGCGATTCGGGCCATTTGCGACTCGCAAAGTTTTGCTACATTTGGCCCTTAATACAACAATATGCAATTTCTGGACCTTTGTTATCCTGTGCAAATGGTATGTAAAGTGTGAAGCCATCCAATGGGCAGTCAGATTGGGGTACACATAACAAGTGTGAGAGCATGTCACAAGTCACAATCCTCCAAAATATGTGAAAGCAGTCTGTAGGCATCACATGAGTTCACAGTGGTGACCCCACCAACATCTGCAAAAGGGGAAATCATTAGTGACATTTAAGTGAGAAGTAAAGGAAGCAGAGCAACATGAGCCACTGTAACATAGCAGCCTACATTCAGCTAGTCACTTCAACTCAGAAAATAGCACAGCAATAGACCCCAAACACCATAAGTGAGGAGAAACAACTCATTTCAGACCCTCACACAAGAAACCACAGTATTATATATGCCATGTTGTCAGTGTGCCAATCCCTCCTCTGGGCTACCTAGTCTGGGTCACACTGTCAGGGGTATTGAAGTCACAGAGTGGTTGTGTAAGCACATTGTAAGTCACATGACATTCCCAGCAACATATGCTAAGTACTGTATGGAATGAGGACACCGTTTGCAGTGGGCATGTCTTTGAAAATCCTGAACTACTGACACACTGCAGGGGCTGAATAAGCTTGATCACTATCACCATAACACAGGCATGACTGACCACAGATGGAACAGTGTCAGGTCACATAATGGCACACATTTGTGTTTGGCATAACACAGCAGTCACATAGCACTTAATTTTAATAGAGCTATGAACAGAAGTTACCTGAGTGTCATTGGAAGTACTGCTATATCAGATGTGTCCTGTTGTCCTGCTGTCCACATCCTCCTCCTCCCCACCCTCATCACTGTCTTCAGTGTCCTCTGCTGCCACAAGTGCATTGTATCCCCCCCTCCTCCTGCAGGAATGACACGCGACAGCTAATGGCCAAATTGTGCAGCATGCATCATGTAGCAGTCCACCACCATCTGGCAGACCTTCCCACGGGCATAGGGTAGGGATCCACCAGAAATATGGAGTCACTTGAACCTGGCTTTCAGTAGCCCAAATAACCTTTCAATTACTCTTCTGGTCTGACCACGTACTTCTCTGGCCCTGTCCTCATTTTCCTCACTGGTGCCAACAGCCAAGATAGGTTTGGGTAGCCGGAGTCACCTGGAGGTAGTGAGAGACGCATATCACTCATGTCCAATAGCACAAAGGACAACTCTAGTATCATACATTGGGTGAAACTTCAAGCTCACCTATGAGCCACACTTTTTCTCTATGTAGATGCGCCCTCACCTGTGGGATGCTGCTATTCCTCAATACATAGGCATCATGCACAGATCCTAGAGAGTTGGAAGTAACATGGGAAATGTACTGATCAGCAAGGCACACCATCTAGACTTTTATTGAATTGTAACTCTTCCTATTTCTGTAGATCTGCTTATTTGTCATGGGAAGGACCAAGGCAATATGACCCCAGTCACATGTGGTATGTGTCCCATTGTGTAGAATGCAGCCTTCACAGTGGGCAAATCATCACTGTGGGAGAATGAGATATAGTTGCTCATGTGTTTCAGCAAGGCAGCCAAAACTCTTCTCGGCACATTTGAAAACATTTGCTGTGATATACCTGCAGCCAACCCCACAGTCAACTGGAAAGAACCACTGGCCAGGAAGTGGAGCACTGAAAGTACCTGTACTGCAGAGGATATTGCTGTAGTGCTACAAATAGCAGGAATTAGATCTGGCTTCAATTGTTGACACAGTTCAGTAATCGTGGCCCTGTCCAGATGATAGGTGAGTATAATGTGGCATTCCTCCAGTGTAGCCAAGTTGACTAGCGGTCTGTACATGGGTGCTCACCTCCTCCTCCTCACCAGTGGTTGGTATCTAAGTGAAGCAAACATCAGAAGTGTGTGACAACAGAAAGGTTGGACACACAATATCACAGTACACAGAGCTGTCACATCCAATTCACGCAAACAATGATTGCAATTTACACTGGTGTCCTCCACATGCAAACAGACTCCCTCAACAATACATACTTTTCGTTGGCCAGTGTATCTCACAGATGTAGTCAGAGTGATGTTTGTGATTAGTAGCATCCTGTTTTACATGTTGTGTCAACTACTCATCTCGAAGCAGTGCACTGGTATGTGATCTAATCTGGGTGCCAGGGTCTACAACCAAACCAAAGTATGTGGCAGATTGGAATTGCCTTGGTGTCCACCATCAGTACCCATGACACACACCAAATTGACCACCATGAGTTCCAGCATCAGGAAATGGCAACTGCTTGTCCTGCAAGCAGGGACATGTGGAAGTGATCTCACCCCACTGGCGTTTGGCGTCATGGCAGGAGGCAGTCTGCACCACCGTGCAACTCCTCATTGGTTAACATGGAAGTCTATGAAGCACCGGGGCCAATGATGATCACCGCTGGCGGTGATGGTGTTCACCAGCGCGAACATGACTGCCATTTTCTGTATCCCACTTCACTTGATTCCTGACTCTCACCATATCAACCCCTCCACTGCATGTGCTGCTGTGTCTTGTGTCTAGAACCCACAATGGCCCATGCTACAGGGGATAGGGCCCGAGCCTTCACATCTCAAGAACTTGAGAAGCTTTTGGATGGGGTCTTACCCTGGTATGGACAGTTGTATGGGCCTCCAGATCAACAGGTGAGCACCTTTTGAGTACTTTAGATGCAACATAGCTGTATGTAGTTGTATGTGTGTGCAGGCAGTGTGGCATTTGGGGAGTGTATTTTTGCTGTATGGAATGAGTACACAGAGGTACAGGTAATGTGTAAGGTGAATGTGGTATCTATGCAGTATGTAAGCCATAGATGTAACAGAATGTAGTGTGGAGTTCATGGTGTCCTGTCTGTGTTCCCTATGTAGGTCAGCGCACATCAGAAGAAACGGTTATGGCGTGCCATCACCAAGGATGTGCGGACCTTGGGGGTACACATCCGGTGGAGCACCAAATGCAGAAATAGGTGGGAGGCCCTGCGACGCTGAGCCCGGAAGACCACGGAGGCCCAGCTGGGGACATCCTCCCAACGAGGGAGGGGTGCCCGTTTGACCCTATCCCCCTAATGGCCCGCATACGGGCGGTGGCCAATCCGGAGTTGGATGGGTGCTTGAAGGTAGCACAGCAGCCACAAGGGGGTGAGTAAACACTGTGTGGAATTCTTTCCTAATGCCTGCAATGGTGGGTTCTAGTCAGTGTATGACTCAATATGCCCGTGTAGCTAATCTTGTAGAGTCCTGCTTAGCAATGGTGAGTGGAATGTACATTTGGTATTGGCAAGTAGCTGGTATACCGTGGCAGGCATGGCTTAGTGAGTCCCAGCAGGTGTGCAGATGTTAGTGTCTGAGTTCATTTCTGCTGTTGTTCCCAGGTAATGGGTCGGTATTGTGGTTGTTACTACAGTGTTAGCTCAAGTGAGTCATTGTGATGTGTATGCCACATGTGCTGTTATTGCTGTAATCGACCCTGTGCTCCCTTTCTTTCTCCCCCACCGTCTCTCCTTTTCTCATCCTGTCCTTGTGTGCATTAGCATCATCTGGCAAAGGAAGAGGGGCACCGGTGAGTGGGGGAGCTGTAGCCCATGGGACACTGGAGGCAGTATCACCCGACGCTGAGGGGACCAGTGGGTTGGAGGGTGAGGGGAGCACCACAGGGGAGACTGGAGGTACAACAACAGACTCTGATTCCTCCTCTGATGGAAGCTCCCTGGTGGTGGCCGACCCCTCTGGGACCACTCCAGCACATCATCTTTCGCCACCCCTGTACCTGCACCGCCCTCTCAGTAGCCTCCACCGAGTTGCCCGTGCCCACTCACCCAGGAGGGCAGGGGTCTCCTTAAACGCAGGCACCTCGCCCCCCACCTTGGTCAGCCCTGCTGCCCTCACTGAGGAGGCTATTGACCTCCTGGGATCCATCTCTGTAGGGCAGTCAACTATAGTCAATGCCATTCAGGGGCTGGCATCCCAGATGCAGCAATGTAATGCCTATCTGGAGGGTATTCACGATGGCTAGGCTGCCCAACAGAGACCATTTCAGGCTCTGGCCTCCTCTTTGACGGCAGCCAGTGTCCCTGGTTCTTCTGTCCGCCCTCCAAATACTTGTTCCCAGTCTCAGAGCCCTCTCCCCCCACCGGTCCCAAGCACACAATTAGAAGAGCATGCACCCAGGACAACAGACAGGACTCGCAAAGACCGACACGGGCACCACAGATCACACCATGAGCGCACACACAGCCAACACCCAGGTGCACACTCAAAAACAGCCACTGTCTCCACTGTCTCCCCCCCTCCTCCTTCCTCAGAGTCACATCAGCACTCACACCTGCAAGCACTGCATCTTCAGTCCCAGATCCTACCACCTGTCCAGCATTGATCACAGTCACCACAACAGCAGACACGCAGACTAGCACCCCATTCAGCACATGAGCAGTCACCACCATAACCATCACAACCACATGCAGCACACCTACCTCACTTTCAGACACCACCACAACATACATGCACACAACCTGTTTGTCCCCCCAGAAATGCATATATGCTCCCACTCAGACACTCAACAACCATCCACCTCACACACGCATACTGTACATGCACCTACAACCCAGTCCAGCACACCTACTGCTCCTACAACCACTTCCTCTACCTCCACTCCCAAACCTCCTCCCCCACAGGGCACTATGAACCCTAGGCCCCACTTATCTGAACAGTCACACCTCCTTCCACCAACCACCCAGATACTCCACAGGACTCCTACTCCCATACATCCCACACATATGCCAAACCATATCAGAAGGTCAGGTATTCTCTCACTTCAATCCTAAAGTGTGCATTAGAGTCTTCTCCTCCCTTCGTGAATTCAGCAAGAGGCTGAAGACTTGGCTTTACAATTAACCAACCTACCATAGGCAGGGGTAGGCACACACATCTGCTCACCACCAGCATACCCTCACTTGTGATGATGCTCTTTACAAATACTAATAACTTTTACAGTTCCATCCTTTCAAAATCCGTTCCATGAATGAAATGATGTAATTCTGAAATAGGAATCAATAGAGATTTAGAAGGAATGCATGTCTTTTGTGAAACAACGTCTGACAAATTAATGTTTATCTGTCTTGCACTGAATTATTATCACAGGATTTATCCATACACATAGGGTTTAACAATAAAAATAATTTAATAAATCTTCACGATGGCTTCACTGAATAAGTCAAATTCATTGAGTGATACTGCCACTACCACGATTCTAAATCTAAATTTGTTGCCACCCCATGTACAACAAAGACTGAGGTGGTCATTACAACCCTGGCGGTCGGTGTTAAAGCGGCGGTAAAATTTAATCACGACCGTGGCGGAAACAGCCAACAAAGAAAGCCACTTTAACACTCCGACTGCCACGGCGGTAGCAACAAACAGCTCGGCGGTCACTGCCAACAGACAGGCGGAGGACAATGTACCGCCCACAGTATCATGAGAGGCCAATCTGCCACTTTTTCCGGGGCGGATTCACCGTGAACAAAAACACGGCGGAAACAGGACTTCGAAGGGAAAACCCTCACCTCAACACACCCCACAAGGAATCCGGACGCCATGGAACCCGAGCTCCAGATCCTGCCAGCCCTCATCTTCTTGCTCCTCTACCAGGAGCACGAACGCCAGCGGCGAAGACCATGGTGAGTACTGCACCTATGACACAGGGGAGGGGGGAGAGAAAAAACTGTGACACACACACGCAATACGCAACACCCCCACCCCCACCGTCACCCACGACAACACACACACCAATACAGCATGATACATTACAGTTACACCCCCCAACCCCCCTGGAAGAATGCAAGGACAAAAGGAAATGAGTGTAACCATTGTAATATATTAAAATCCAGTACGCAAAACTATTTATACACTATAAACAAATATACACAGCAAGAATAGTAGTCCACGTAGTGCTCCATTGAAGTCTGTGGAACACTGGGCCCACACGGCATGGGTGAGGCCCACACTCAATCCCCGAACATGACGGAGAGAACACTGCAGGGGCATCAGATAGCAATAAAACAGGCACCTCAGGGGGAAGGGAAAGGGGGGGCACCTCAGCCGGTTGAGTGCACAATGCCAAATCCCCGAGGGGGTCACATGCCCACTGTTCAATCCTGGGGAGTGCAAAACCACAGTCTCTCAAGTCTCTACAGTGGGTGGTTTGCCCACTGTTCAATCCTGGGGAGTGCAAAGCCACAGTCTCTCAAGTCTCTACAGTGGGTGGTTTGCCCACTGTTCAATCCTGGGGAGTGCAAAGTTACAGTCTCTCAAGTCTCTACAGTGGGTGGTTTGCCCACTGTTCTATCCTGGGGAGTGCAAAGCCACAGCCTCTCAAGTCTCTCCAGTGGGTGGGTTGCCCACTGCTTTATCCTGGGGAGTGCAAAGCCACAGTCTCTCAAGTCTCTCCAGTGGGTGGGTTGCCCACTGCTTTATCCTGGGGAGTGCAAAGCCACAGTCTCTCAAGTATCTATAGTGGGTGAGTTGCCCACTGCTTCATCCTGGGGAGTGCAAAGCCACGGTCTCTCAGGTGGATGCTGGGCTTCATCCTGCCAAAGGACAGAGTTAGTGGATGGATCTCTTCACTGGTTCTGGAGGGGGCCTTGTGCCCAGAGTGCTTCATCCTGCCGAGGACAGAGGTAGTGGATGGATCTCTCCACTGGTTCTGGAGGGGGCCTTGTGCCCAGAGTGCTTCATCCTGCCAAGGATAGAGGTAGTGGATGGATCTCTCCACTGGTTCTGGAGGGGGCCTTGTACCCAGAGTACTTCATCCTGCCAAGGACAGAGGTAGTGGATGTATCTCTCCACTGGTTCTGGAGGGGGCCTTGTGCCCAGAGTGCTTCATCCTGCCAAGGACTGAGGTAGTGGATGTATCTCTCCACTGGTTCTGGACGGGGCCTTGTGCCCAGAGTGCTTCATCCTGCTTGTGACGAACTCAGTAGCGTCAGTGCCCTTGGCGCTCATGGGCCAGCGGTGCTTGTTGCGGCGGTGTCCTTGGCAGCAGTGCTTGTGGCGGCGGTGTCCTGTTCAGCGGTGCTTGTGGCGGCGGTGTCCTGTTCACCGGTGCTTGTGGTGGCGGTGTCCTGTTCAGCAGTGCTTGTGGCGGCGGTGTCCTGTTCAGCGGTGTTTGTGGTGGCGGTGTCCTGTTCAGCGGTGCTTGTGGCGGCGGGGTCCTTGGCAGTGACTCAGCTGCTGGCGGTCCTGTCTGGCCCAGCAGGGCTGGGGCTGGGGCTGGCGGTCCTTCATGGCCCAGCGTGGCTGGTGCTGGCGGTCCTGTCTGGCACAGCGGGGCTGGTGCTGATGTTCCTGTCTGGCCCAGCGGGGCTGGTGCTGACGGTGGCCTCCTGGGCAGCAGGGCTGGTGCTGGCCTCCTGGGCAGCTGGGCTGGTGCTGGCGGTGGCCTCCTGGGCAGCAGGGCTGATGCTGGCAGTGGCCTCCTGGGCAGCTGGGCTGGTGCTGGCAGTGGCCTCCTAGGCAGCTGGGCTGGTGGTGGCCTCCGGGGCAGCAGGGCTGGTGCTGGCCTCCTGGGCAGCAGGGCTGGTGCTGGCGGTGGCCTGCTGGGCAGCTGGGCTGGTGCTGGCAGTGGCCTCCTGGGCAGCAGGGCTGGTGCTGGCAGTGGCCTCCTGGGCAGCGGGATGATGGCGGTGGCCTCCTGGGCAGCGGGGATAATGGCGGTCTTCTCCACCGTGCTGCTCTTCCCAGACTTGCTGATTTTCTTGTGGCCCTTCCCCACCTTGGAAGGTGTCGCAGCTGACTCCACACTCCCACCTGTACCCCTGGGAGCGGC